>NC_045966.1:4105844-4358344 GCF_010909765.2 Amblyraja radiata | reverse complement strand
GCTGCGCCACCGTGCCACCCTTTTTATTGGATATGGATCTACCAGAGGTTGGGTTTAGCAGCCAACAGGCTCAGCTACTAGTTAACATTTTACAAAACACAATAAAGGCTTTTCACTGTACCTCGGTACACGTGACAATCAACTAAACTAGACTACGCTAAACATGTAAATGAGAACCAAGTGAACTGGGAGAAATGCTTCAAAACTTGTTACAGGCAATAGACAATAAGTGCAGGAGTAGGCCATTCGGCCCTTCGAGCCAGCACCGCCATTCAATGTGATCATGGCTGATCATCCCCAATCAGTACCGCGTTCCTGCCTTCTCCCCATATCCCCTGAGGCTTTAAGAGGCCTATCTAGCTCTCTCGTGAAAGTATCCAGAGAACCGGCCTCCACCGCCCTCTGAGGCAGAGAATTCCATAGACTCACAACTCCATCATCGGCTCTGACCTTCCTTCCATCGAGGGGATTTATCGCAGTCGCTGCCTCAAAAAGGCTGGCAGCATCATCAAAGACCCACACCATCCTGGCCACACACTCATCTCCCTGCTACCTTCAGGTAGAAGGTACAGGAGCCTGAAGACTGCAACAACCAGGTTCAGGAATAGCTACTTCCCCACAGCCATCAGGCTATTAAACCTGGCTCGGACAAAACTCTGATTATTTATAACCACTTTCTGCTATTTGCACTTTATCAGTTATTTATTCATGTGTGTATATATTTATATCATGGTATATGGACACATTTATCTGTTTTGTAGTAAATGCCTACTATTTTCTGTGTGCTAAAGCAAAGCAAGAATTTCATTGTCCTATACAGGGACACATGACAATAAACTCACTTGAACTTGAACTCTCTGGGTGAAAAAGTGTTTCCTCGTCTCCGTTCTAAATGGCTTACCCCTTATTCTTAAACGGTGGCCCCTGGTTCTGGACTCGCCCAACATCGGGAACATGTTTCCTGCCTCTAGTGTGTCCAAACCCTTAACAATCCTATATGTTTCAATAAGATTCCCTCTCATCCTTCTAAACTCCGGAGTATACAAGCCCGGCCGCTCCATTCTCTCATGTTCATATCTCAGGTTCCTTCCGAGTCACACCTCCCCTGGTGTGGGTCTCACAGTGATGGAGGCCAAGCTCAGACATGTCACTGAAAGCTTGTCGCCGATTCGTGAGAGGTTGGATTCACATCCAGGTCCCTGGGTGAAAACAAAGTCTCTTTGAATTCTCTACAGCACTGGTAACGGATGCACAAGGAACAGCAGATGCTGGAATCCTGAGCGAAACACAAAGTGCTGGAGGAACTCAGCAGGTCAGGCAGCATCTGCGGAGGGAATGGACAGGCGAGGTTTCGGGCTGGGACCCTTCCTCGAACTGCTGTCAAAGAGGAGGACCTTCAAAGGAGACGTACTTTGCGGAGATTTCGCAATGGGGCAGTAAAATGGAGACTAAAGGCGAAACTGCAGACTCTGGGACTAAAGCATGAGGTGCTGGAGGAACCTAGTGGGTCAGGCAGCATCTGTGGAGGGGATGGCCAGCCGACAGCTGAGATCTGGGCTTCTTCCATGATCCTTGGGTGCATGTTGTAATCTCCCGTGGGCTAGAAGCTGATGCGGATTTAGTTTCTCCACACACACAGGTACTAACGCAATGTTTAAGAAACAGTTCGACAGGTACATGGATAGGACAGGTTTAGAGGGTTACTAGAAGCAAGTGGGACCCGTTGGGTCTCGTCCCCTCAACACGTCCCTCAACTAACCACCCCCCCTCCCCAACACACACACACACACACTAACCACCCTCCCCAACACACACACACTAACCACACCCCTCCCACACACCCACACACACATTAACCACCCCCCACACACACACACACATTAACCACCCCCCACACACACACACACAAACAACCCTCCCACACACAACCCCCCCCCACACACACAAACCACCCCCCCCCACACACACACTAACCCCCCCCCCCCACACACACACACTAACCACCCCCCCCCACACACACACTAACCACCCCCCTTGATATTATATTAATATTATTCGTTCTCTCCTTTTACCCCATCCCCGCCCTATCCACTCACGCATAGCCCCCAACTCGCAGGCACGGCTAGCGAGGGAGAGGGAGGGGGTGGTAGAGAGAGAGGACAGAGAGAGAGGGGGCAGAGACAGAGAGAGAGGGCCAGAGACAGAGAGAGAGGGCCAGAGAGAGAGAGGAACCTAGACAGAGAGGGGGGGGGGGGGTGGTGGTGTGGGCAAGTTGGGCCGAAGGGCCAGTTTCCATGCAGTAAGACTCTACGACCATTACAGATGTTGATATCTTCAGTTTAGTTCTTTAATCCAGGAGCGGAACCCCATTGCTACAAGTTCATTCACATTGATAGGCGTGAAAGGTCACATTGTGCAGAAAGGTGCGGAATTATTGATTAGACATTATCAAGATTCCAGAGTTAATGAACCAGTCGTCTACTGGTTGCTTTAGTCAGTTACCAAAGTCAGGATGACCGCTGTCGGGGAGCAGTGCTGGATATCACCGTCAGCAAGTACGTTAGGAACTCACCGTATAGACAATAGACAATAGACAATAGGTGCAGGAGTAGGCCATTCGGCCCTTCGAGCCAGCACCGCCATTCAATGTGATCATGGCTGATCATCCACATTCAGTACCCCGTTCCTGCCTTCTCCCCATATCCCCTGACTCCGCTATCTTTAAGAGCCCTATCTAGCTCTCTCTTGAAAGCATCCACAGCCCTATGAGGCAGAGAATTCCACAGACTCACCCCTCTCTGTAAGAAAAAGTGTTTCCCCGTCTCCGTTCTAAATGGCTTACTCCTTATTCTTAAACTTTGGCCCCTGGTTCTGGACTCCCCCAACATCGGGAACATGGTTCCTACCTCTAGCGTGTCCAAGCCCTTAATATTCTTATATGTTTCAATGAGATCTCCTCTCATCCTTCTAAACTCCAGTGTATACAAGCCCAGCTGCTCCATTCTCTCAGCATCTGACAGTCCCGCCATCCCGGGAATTAACCAGGTGAACCTACGCTGCACTCTCTCAATAGCAAGAATGCAAATTATGGGACCAAAACTGCACACAATACTGCAGGTGTGGTCTCACTAGGGCTCTGTACAACTGCAGAAGGACCTCGTTGCTCCTATACTCGATTCCTATATAGGTTGAAGACACTTTCAGTGTCTTCCTGTTCACTAATGGGCCTGTCCCACTTTGGCAATTTTCCAGGCGTCTACCGGCGACTGTCAGAGTGGAGCATATACACACACTAACATCGCAAAGGTGGGGGACAGGGCAAGCGGGGGAGCGGTGTCTGAAATTCACAGGGTGCAAAGCCAAGGGGATACAGACGCACACCGCGATGAACAGGAAGGTTGGCGCTGTAATTAAGACGGCTAAAGCACTGTGTACGGTAATTCCTTTAAAAGAGCGGGGAGAGGGGGGGGGGGGGTGAGAGGAGAGAGAAGGAGTGGAGACAACCTTTAAGAAGCCAGAGATACACGGCTGTGAAGCTCGGCGGACATTTAACATTACCGGTCGGTTATCCTTGGTTCTGAAACCTACTGCTTACGTTTTTGTTTCCCAACGAGCCAATGAAATTCACCGGTCAGCACCGGCTACAACCTACGAGAACCTTCGACCTCCTGGCGACCCACCTACGGCACGAGCATTCTCGCTACGCTCCATGGCGGCTTCATTCTAGTCGCCGCTAATACTTCAACATGTTGAAAAATTAGCGGTGACCATAATGAGGCTGCGACTAGTTCCCAGAACGCGGGAACTCCTCGCGACCATGAAGGCGACTCCCCGGCAACCGCCCGCGAACATGTGGCGACCGCATAGTCTCCTGCAGTCGCCAAAGTGGGACAGGCCCACAGGAAATTATTATTAATAGTAACTACAGGGTCCCTACCGGAAATGCCATCTGTCCACAGGTGCTGCCTGGCCCAATGAGACTCGATTCTGTATCGAGCTCCCTGTAGAGACAGGATGAGTCCTAGTCCCATCTGGTAACTGAACCATCCTACCACAACTAGAGAGCAACCCTGAACTACTATCAACCTCATTAGAGACCCTCAGACTATCTTTGATCGGACTTTACTGGCTTTATCCTGCACTAAACGCTATTCATCTTATTCCCTTTATCATGTATCTGTGCACTGTGAATGGCTAGATTGTGATCATGGGTTGTCTTTCTGCTGGCTGGTTAGCACGCAACAAAAGCTTTTCACTGTACCCTGTGACAATAAACTCAACTAAACTGTCTGAAATTAAACGCCACAAATTTAAATTTCCCACTGAAAGAGCAGATGGAAGCTGATTAAATGTGGCTCATCCCAGGATGAAACCAGGAATGCGTGGGTTAATGTATGATGAGCGTTTGTCGGCACTGGGCCTGTACTCGCTGGAGTTTAGAAGGATGGGGGGGAGGGGGATCTCATTGAAATTTACCGAATAATGAAAGGCTTGGATAGAGTGGATGTGGAGAGGATGTTTCCACTAGTGGGAGAGTCTAGGACTAGAGGTCGCAGCCTCAGAATTAAAGGACGTACCTTTAGAAAGGAGCTGCGAAGGAATTTGTTTAGTCAGAGGGTGGTGAATCTGTGGAACTCATTGCCAGAGACGGCTGTGGAGGCCAAGTCAGTGGATATTTTTAAGGCGGAGATTGACAAATTCTTGATTAGTACCGGTGCCAGGGGTGATGGGGTTAGGAGGGAGAGATAGATCAGCTGTGATTGAATGGCGGAGTAGTCTTGATGGGCCGAATTGCCTAACTCTGCTGCAAGAGCTTAAGAACGAATCCAACAGTCTTTGTGCTGGACTCCAGTGGGAGTGAGAGTGAGAGGCGGTTCACGCCACAAACTGAAGGTGGCAGCACGAGTTTGCGTTTCAGCCACCGCTGCCAAAATCAAAGCAAGAGAAAGAAGACTGACTTCCATTAATGCTTCTTGTAACTAGTCTGACCTTTGTCTGAAGCTATGCTGAGGGGGATATAAGATTGATTTAGCAGCTGAAGAATACACAGAACAGTCTGTGCAATAAAGGGAAAAAATCCCATCATTTGACACGTGCCAGCAGAATAGACTCACAGTTAAATTTGTTATTAAATGCAAGCCGATTAACAATTTCACTTTCAATCCATAATTACATTTGGCTGTTATTATCCCCTCCAAACAAACACATAATTTCACGAGAGGCCATTAGCATAAAAAGCCAAGTGGTCGTCAGTTAAGTGAATAGTTAAGACTGGCAAGGTGGCACGTTAATGGACTCACGTCTTAGTTTAGTTCAGAGATACAGCGCGGAAACAGGCCCTTCGGCCCACCGAGCCCGTGCCGACCAGCGACCCCTCCCCCACACATTAACACTACCCCACACACACTAGGGGCAATTTACATTTATACCAGGCCAATTAACCTGCAAACTTGTACATCTTTAACATAACATAGAAACATAGAAAATAGGTGCAGGAGTAGGCCATTCGGCCCTTCGAGCCTGCACCGCCATTCAATATGATCATGGCTGATCATCCAACTCAGTATCCTGTACCTGCCTTCTCTCCATACCCACTGATCCCTTTAGCCACCAGGGCCACATCTAACTCCCTCTTAAATATAGCCAATGAACCGACCTTCTGTGGCAGAGAATTCCACAGATTCACCACTCTCTGTGTGAAAAATGATTTTCTCATCTCGGTCCTAAAAGATTTCCCCCTTATCCTTAAACTGTGACCCCTTGTTCTGGACTTCCCCAACATCGGGAATAATCTTCCTGCATCTAGCCTGTCCAACCCCTTAAGAATGTTGTAAGTTTCTATAAGATCCCCCCTCAATCTTCTAAATTCTAGCGTGTACAAGCCGAGTCTATCCAGTCTTTTTTCAGATGAAAGTCCTGCCATCCCAGGAATCAGTCTGGTGAACCTTCTCTGTACTCCCTCTATGGCAAGAATGTCTTTCCTCAAATTAGGGCAAGAATGTCTTTCCTCAGATAAGGTCTCGGAGAAAACCCACGCAGGTCACGGGGAGAAACCGTACAAACTCCGTACAGACAGCACCCATAGTCGGGATGGAACCCGGGTCTCTGGCGCTGCGAGGCAGTAACTCTACCACTGCGCCACCGTGCCACACATCTGTGGGCTGGGTTTGACTGAAGGTGAGGTCCAGACCAGCAGAGGTTAGAGATACTGATGCACAGTTAGAGACATAAAACTAATATTTAATTTGTAGGCAAAATGGGCCATCGTCCTATAAGCTATAGCAACATTTATAAGACATGTTTCAGCTCGAGGATCTGAGCTACAGGGAGAGGTTGAGCAGGCTGGGTCTCTATTCCCTGGAGCGCAGGAGGATGAGCGGTGATCTTATTGAGGTGGATAAAATCATGAGAGGAATAGATCGGGTAGGCGCACAGAGTCTCTTGCCCAGAGTAGGGGAATCGAGGACCAGAGGACATGGGTTCAAGGTGAAGGGGAAAAGATTTTTTAATAAGAATCTGAGAGATAACTTTTTCACACAGAGGGTGGTGGGTGCTTGGAACGAGCTGCCGGAGGAGGTAGTCGAGGCAGGGACTATTGCAACGTTTAAGAAACAATCAGACAGGTACATGGATAGTACACAAAATTGCTGGGGAAACTCAACGGGTGCAGCAGCATCTATGGAGCGAAGGAAATAGGCGACGTTTCGGCCCGAAACGTCGCCTATTTCCTTCGCTCCATAGATGCTGCTGCACCCGCTGAGTTTCCCCAGCAATTTTGTGTACCTTCGATCTTCCAGCATCTGCAGTTCCTTTTTGAACAGGTACATGGATAGGACAGTTTTGGAGGGATATGGGCCAAACGCAGGCAGGTGGGACTAGTGTAAATGGGACATGTTGGTCGGTATGGGCAAGTTGGGCCGAAGGGCCTGTTTCCATGCTGTATGACTATGACATTTGGCCATGTACATGGACATGGCAGGTTTAGAGGGGATATGGGCAAGTGGGACTAGTACTGCCTTTGCTTGCGCGAGCATTATCGTTATTAATGTATTGATTTATTAATTTATTATACATTATCACAGTGTATTGTGTTTACTGTTATGCTGTTACAAGTAAGAATTTCATTGTTCTGTCAATAATACACTCTTTTCTCTGCTGCCATTTAGTTCGTAGCTGAACCAAATTAAATATCTTACAAGAAAATACTGCCAATGAAACCTGTAGTTTTAAAAATGATAAACAAATATGTTGCTTCAAAATGTAACAATTAGGTTCTTGTGAACTGTTCTTCAACAAAAACAAGTATGGGGGTGGGCACGGTGGCGCAGCGGTAGAGTTGCTGCCTCACAGCGCCGGAGACCCGGGTTCGATCCTGACCTCGGGTGCTGTCTGTACGGAGTTTGTACGTTCTCCCCGTGACCTGCGTGGGTTTTCTCCGAGATCTTCTGTTTCTTCCCACACTCCAAAAACGTGCAGGTTTGTGGGTTAATTGGCTTGGTAAATGTAAAAATTGTCCCTAGTGTGTGTAGGGTGGTGTTAATGTGCGGGGATCGCTGGTCGGTGCGGACTCGGTGGGCCGAATGGCCTGTTTCTGCGCTGTATCTCTAAACTAGACTAAACTTAGGATAGACACAAAAAGCTGGAGTCACTCAGCGGGTCAGGCAGCACCTCTGGAGAGAAGGTATGGGTGACGTTTCGGGTCGGGACCCTTCTTCAAACTAAACTAAAAACACCTTATCAATTAAAAATTCAGGTGGTTGAAATTCGCGGAGTGTTAAGCCCCTGTCCCACTTTTATGCCCCTGTCCCACTTAGGAATCCTGAACGGAAACCTCTGGAGACTTTGCGGCCCACCCAAGGTTTCCGTGCGGTTCCCGGAGGTTTTTGTCAGTCTCCCTGCCTGCTTCCACTACCTGCAACCTCCGGCAACCGGAGGCCTTGCGTTGCTTGTCAGCATTGTGCGACAAGACAGCCCCTGTTGTACTGGCGCGAGCAAGGCCATCACAGCAAGCAACATTCCTCTTTGAATTACTCCCACAATAGCTTTCTCCTCGGGAACGTGTTGCCAGCAGCCGCCAACACAAATTGTCCTTTAAGATTTCTGACTCATCTCTGGGTTTTGGACAATGTGTAGACGAATGTGGAGGCGCAAGGGATGTCGTTTTGTTCAGACGGCTGTGTAATTTGTTGTACCCACAAGCGCTACTAATAACCTAACGGTACGAACAGCAAATTCTCCAACTCGCTGTTAATTTGTACGGTAATTTACCGTACCATTTTCTTACAAATAACTCCCTCTCCCCACTTTTTTCCTCCCCCTCTCTTTGGGGTGGCACAGTGCCAGAGACCCGGGCTCGATCCCGACCAGGGGCGCTGTCTGCACGGAGTTTGCACGTTCTCCCCGTGACCTGCGTGGGTTTTCTCTGGTGCTCCGGACAATTTACAATTTAACCGAAGCCAATCGACCGACAAACCTGCACGCCTTTGGAGTGTGGGAGGGAACCGGAGCATCCGGGGAAAACCCACGCGGGTCACGGGGAGAACGTACAAACTCCGTACAGACATTGCCTGTAGTCGGGATCGAACCTGGGTCTCTGGAGCTGTAAGGCAGCAACTCTACCGCTGCGCCACATTGCCGCCATAGATACTGTGTCTGTTGTTGTAAACCAGCATCTGCAGTTCCTTGTGTCTCTCCTAAATTCCTTCACTGGAAGTAATGCATCAGAGTAAGTAAACACAGTCACAGTTTGGTTGTTTCATTGCATTTTGTGGGTTGTACAGGAATTCGTAGCTTAGTTTAGATACAGCGCGGAAACAGGCCCTTCGGCCCACCGAGCCCGCGCCGACCAGCGATCCTACACACTAGGGACGATTTACAATTTTTACCAAAGACAATTAGCCTACAAATCTTTGGAATGTGGGAGGAAACCGGAGCATCCGGAGAAAAGCCACGCGGGTCATGAGGAGAACGTCCAAACTCCGCACAGACAGCACCCGTAGCCAGGATCGAACCCAGATCTCTGGGGATGTGAGGCAGCAACTCTACCGCTGCCCATCTGTTGCCATGATTCCTGGCGTGGTGGTCTTTTCGTCTTTTGTTGACGAAAAGATGGCGGTACACTTGCTCCTCGCTCCTGGCGACCGACTCTCAGTCTGTAGAAGGGTCTCGACCTGAAACGCCACCCATTCCTTCTCTCCAGAGATGCTGCCTGTCCCACTGAGTTACTCCAGCACTCTGGTGCCTATCCGAGTCATATAAGCTGCTGAGGCTGTTTAAGGGCCAGACCACCTAACTTAATTGATCCACTTTAGCTTTTACACTATAAAATCCTTTTTATTATAATATTAAAAAATTAATATCTAGGTTTTCAATTTTGAATATGAACAAAATGGTTACCAAGGTGTAAAAAAAAATGTATTCATTAAATTAGGAGCCATACCTGGGCAGCCTATCATAAAAAAGCACAGCTTTGAGCAAAAGTATCACTAAATCTACAGTACGCAGAAAAGTTTGAATCTGTAATACACAGTGAAATATATTTTAGTTATTAGTGATAGCGAGCTATTCTCACAATTAGTTGATGAAAAAGAACGTATCGTCTTTATAAGTTGCTAAGTTGTAGGAGTAGAATTAGGCCATTCGGGCCCATCAAGTCTACTCCGCCATTCAATCATGGCTGATCTATCTCTCTCCCTCCTAACCCCATACTCCTGCCTTCTCCCCATAACCCCTGACACCCGTACTAATCAAGAATCTGTCTATCTCTGCCTTAAAAATATCCACTGACTTGGCCTCCACAGCCGTCTGCGGCAAAGAATTCCACAGATTCACCACCCTCTGACTGAAGAAATTTCTCCTCATCTCCTTCCTAAATAACCATCTATTAGCTCTATCCCCTACAACATGCATTGTAAATGTGGATTCTTTCTGAAGGGTTCACTACGATCAAATGAAGCCTTTCAAGAGCAACTTGTTTTATGTTTTCATTTTTATGCAGAGAAAGGTATTGGCATTATATAAAGTAAGACAAAGTAGGTCATAAAACATAGAACATTACAGCACAATAGCAGGGCCTAGTTGAACAGAGAAAAGACACAACATGCTGGAGTAACTCAGCAGATTGAATCAGTCCCGACCCAAAACGTCACCTATCCATGTTCTCCAGAGATGCTGCCCAACCCGCTGAGTCCTGTTTAAGAAAGAACTGCAGATGCTGGAAAAATCGAATGTAAACAAAAATGCTGGAGAAACTCAACGGGTGAGGCAGCATCTGTGGAGAGAAGAAGTAGGGGATCTATCCATAGATGCTGCCTCACCCGCTGAGTTTTTCCAGCATTTTTGTCTACTTTCGCTGAGTTACTCCAGCATCTTCTGTTCTTTTTCTGTGTTAACCAGCATCTGCAGTTCTTTGCTTTTACTACTTATTCCATTCCTCGGTTAAAGGAGATAATCGGCAAAAGCAGACACCATCCCGCCCCTTTCACCCTATAGATCCATTACTGTAATAATGTCATTGCGTGATACATTGTGGAAACAGGCCCTTCAGCCCAACTTGCCCACACCGGCCAACACGCCTCATCTGCACTAGTTCCACGCTTGCTTTTGGCCAATATCCCTTTTAAACACGTCGTATCCATGTAGCAATTTTTAGTTTAGTTTAGTTTCGAGATACAGCGCGGAAACAGGCCCTTCGGCCCACCGAGTCCATGCTGGCCGAGTGATCCCCATTACAGTAGCACGCACTTTACACACCAGGGCCAATTTACAATTTTTATCGAAACCTACAAACCGATAGGTCTTTGGAGTGTGGGAGGAAACCGGAGCACCCGGAGAAAACCCACGCGGTCACATAGAAACATAGAAATTAGGTGCAGGAGTAGGCCATTCGGCCCTTCGAGCCTGCACCGCCATTCAATATGATCATGGCTGATCATCCAACTCAGTATCCTGTATCTGCCTTCTCTCCATACCCCCTGATCCCTTTAGCCACAAGGGCCACATCTAACTCCCTCTTAAATATAGCCAGTGAACTAGCCTCATGTCAATGTCAATGTCAATTGTTTAACACAACATAAACACAGCATTAAATAAAAACACAGCATAAACAAACACTATATTCTCCAATATTAGGTAAAAACACACACCATCACAAAAACAAAAAAATGAGCAAATAATGAACCTACCGACAGCTTCGGAGAGACCGTAGACCTTCTGGCTGTAGGCGTCGGTCTTGTCCCAGATGTAGGTGTAGGCCAGGTTTGGGGAAGAATGGAGCCATTTCTGGAAGAGATGTCCCTCCACGGCCACCATCAGGTGAACTTTAATCAGGTTGATGGGCACGATGGACTGGGTCATGGTGACCTTCAGCAGGGACTTGTACCCGGCTGTGCGTGAACTCAGGTAGCACAGCTTCATGTTGCTGCCCGGAATATCCACAGCTTCATGAAGAACCTGGAACACATAATAATATTCAAGTTCAAGAGAGTTAATTGTCATGTGTCCCTGATAGGACAATGAAATTCTTGCTTTGCTTCAGCACAACAGAACATAGTAGGCATTGACTACAGAACAGATCAGTGTGTCCATATACCATAATATAAATATATACACACATAAATAAATACTCGTAAGTTCAAGCCATTTAGAAACATAGAAACGTAGACAATAGGTGCAGGAGGAGGCCATTCGGTCCTTCGAGCCAACACCGCCATTCATTGTGATCATGGCTGATCGTCCCAAATCAATAACCCTTCTCCCCATATCCCTCGACTCCACTAGCCCCTAGAGCCCTATCTAATTCTCTCTTAAATCCATCCAGTGATTTGGCCTCCACTGCCCTCTGTGGCAGGGAATTCCACAGATTCACAACTCTCTGGCTGAAAAAGTATTTTCTCACCTCAGTCTTAAATGGCCTCCCCTTTATTCTAAGACTGTGACCTCTGGTTCTGGTCTCACCCAACATTGGGAACATTTTTCTTGCATCTAGCTTGTCCAGTCCTTTTATAATTTTATATGTTTCTATGAGATACCCCCTCATCCTTCTAAACTCCAGTGAATACAAGCCTAGTCTTTTCAATCTTTCCTCATATGACAGTCCCGCCATCCCAGGGGTCAATCTTGTGAACCTACGCTGCACAGCCTCAATCACAAGGATGTCCTTCCTCAAATTAGGAGACCAAAACTGTACACAATACTCCAGATGTGGTCTCACCAGAGCCCTATACAACTGCAGAAGAACCTCTTTATTCCTATACTGAAATCCTCTTGTTACTTTAGTTTAGATTAGAGATACAGCGCGGAAACAAGCCCCGTGGTCCACCAGGTCCGCGCCGGCCAGCGATCCCCGCACGCGAGCACTACCCTACACACACACACACACACACTAGGGACGATTCACAATTTTTACCGAAGCCAATTAGCCTACAAACCAACAGATCTTTGGAGTGTGGGAGGAAACCGGAGCACCCGGAGAAAACCCACGTGGCCACAAGCAGAATGTACAAATTCCATACGGACTGCACCCGTAGTCAGGTCGGAATCTGGGACTCTGACGCTGATCGGATTTTTCTGGCTTTAACTTGCGCTAAACTTTATTCCCATATCCTGTATCTGTACACTGTGAACGGCTCGATTGTAATCATAGACAATCGACAATAGGTGCAGGAGGAGGCCATTCGGCTCTTCGAGCCAGCACCGCCATTCAATGTGATCATGGCTGATCAACCACAGCAACAGAAGCGTTTCACTGTACCCCGCTACACCTGACAATAAACTCAACTGAACTCAACTGAACTAACTTCCCAACCCAGCTGCCAACCGCCGCAGCAAATTATGTTTCTTTTCTCCTTCGCCCTGCAAAGCTGACGGGATTTTTGCCCCGGTTGTTTTTCACGCGGCCTGTACCTGGGTCTCTGGAATGATGGGGTTCTGCCCGGGGGTGGAGCTGAAGAACGTGGACAACGGAGAAGACACCAGGATCGGCTCGGGCCTCACGAAGCCGCTCAGGTCGCAGCTGGGGATGGTGTTCTCCTCCGTCTTCATCACCAGGGTGTTCATGGCGTAGAAGGTGTTCCAGGGAAGCCACACCGTGCGCTCCTGGCTGAGGAACGGAGCCCGCTCAAAGTGCAGCGTCAGCGACGCTCCGCCATTTGCAATCAAATCAAACCTGAGGGAGGAACGGCAGAGAGGCACGACTTTTAGCGGAAGCAACAAGCGGTGTTTGTTTTAGAAACATAGAGACAGGTACCTGTAAAAAGGTAGCACTGTATTGTGCTTACTGCTAATAAATAAAATTATTTAAAAAAAAGAAACATAGAAAATAGGTGCAGGAGTAGGCCATTCAGCCCTTCGAGCCTGCACCACCATTCAATATCATCATGGCTGATCATCCAACTCAGTATCCTGTACCTGCCTTCTCTCCATACCCCCTGATCCCTTTAATAATAATAATGGATGGGATTTATATAGCGCCTTTCTAATACTCAAGGCGCTTTACATCGCATTATTCATTCACTCCTCAGTCACACTCGGTGGTGGTGAGCTACTTCTGTAGCCACAGCTGCCCTGGGGCAGACTGACGGAAGCGTGGCTGCCAATCTGCGCCTACGGCCCCTCCGACCACCACCAATCACTCACACACATTCACACACAGGCAAAGGTGGGTGAAGTATCTTGCCCAAGGAAACAACGACAGTATGCACTCCAAGCGGGATTCGAACCGGCTACCTTCCGGTCGCCAGCCGAACACTTAGCCCATTGTGCCATCTGTCGTCCCAAGGGGCCACAAGGGCCACATCTAACTCCCTCTTAAATATAGCCAATGAACTGTGGCCTCAACTACCTTCTGTGGCAGAGAGTTCCAGAGACTCACCGCTTACACAGAGGATGCTGCGTGACTCTGGAACGCACTGCCAGAGATGCTCGTGGGAGGCAGGTAGGGTGTAACTTAATTGTTACTTAACACAGCTCACCCCCCCTCCGTGACACACTGGTCAACCTGAGGAGCACCTTCAGCAACAGGTAGACAAAGGTGCTGGAGAAACTCAGCGGGTGCAGCAGCATCTAAGGAGCGAAGGAAATGGGCAACGTTTCGCGCCGAAACCCTCGGGTTACAAGGAAATAGGCAACGTTTCGAGCCGAAACCCTTGGGTTTCGGCCCGAAACGTTGCCTATTTCCTTCGCTCCTTAGATGCTGCTGCACCCGCTGAGTTTCTCCAGAACGCCACAGGAGATCCTTCTTCCCTGTGGCTATCAAACTGTACAACTCCTCCCCCTTCTGTCGTGGGGTAGACTGAGACTGACTCCCCCCCACTCCCTCTCCCCAATCTGTGTCCAGTAGGACAATGAAATTCTTGCTTTGCTATAATGCCATGTATTGCCGTTCCTTCAAGGTGTCAAAGGCTGATTGCTACTTTAAAAAAAAGTGAGATCATTTGGAACTGATTGTGGACTTTGGAAGGAATAGGATGGGGACCCACAGTCCCGTTTATATCAACGGGTCGATGGTTGAAAGGGTCAAGAGCTTCAAATTCCTGGGCGTGTACATCTCTGAAGATCTTTCCTGGTCCGAGAACACTGATGCAATTATCAAGAAAGCACATCAGCGCCTCTACTTCCTGAGAAGATTACGGAGAGTCGGATTGTCAAGGAAGACTCTCTCTAACTTCTACAGGTGGACAGTAGAGAGCATGCTGACCGGTTGCATCGTGGCTTGGTTCGGCAATTTGAGCGCCCTGGAGAGGAAAAGACTACAAAAAGTCATAAACACTGCCCAGTCCATCATCGGCTCTGACCTTCCTTCCATCGAGGGGATTTATCGCAGTCGCTGCCTCAAAAAGGCTGGCAGCATCATCAAAGACCCACACCATCCTGGCCACACACTCATCTCCATGCTACCTTCAGGTAGAAGGTACAGGAGTCTGAAGACTGCAACAACCAGGTTCAGGAATAGCTACTTCCCCACAGCCATCAGGCTATTAAACCTGGCTCGGACAAAACTCTGAACATTAATAACCCATTATCTGTTATTTGCACTTTATCAGTTTATTTATTCATGTGTTTTGTAGTAAATGCCTACTATGTTCTGTTGTGCTGAAGCAAAGCAAGAATTTCATTGTCCTATCAGGGACACATGACAATAAACCTGAACTTGAACTTGAACTTGAAGTTAATTGGTATTAGTCAGGAAAGTTTTAAGATTTGATAGGTGTTTTTCTAATCTCCCAGTGGTTCGAACAACTGGGGTTAGGGGAGTCCGCTGGGCTTGTCTACTCAGGAATTTAGGATGAGAGGGGATCTTATTGAAACATATAAGATTATCAAGGGTTTGGACACGCTGGAGGCAAGAAACATGTTCCTGATGTTGGGGGAGTCCAGAACCAGGGGCCACACAGTTTAAGAATAAGGGGTAAGCCATTTAGAACGGAGATGAGGAAACACCTTTTCACACAGAGAGTGGTGAGTCTGTGGAATTCTCTGCCTCGGAAGGCAGCGGAGGCCAATTCTCTGGATACTTTCAAGAGAGAGCTAGATAGGGCTCTTAAAAATAGTGGAGTCAGGGGATATGGGGAGAAGGCAGGAACGGGGAACTGATTGGGGATGATCAGCCATGATCACAGTGAATGGCGGCGCTGGCTCGAAGGGCCGAATGGCCTACTCCTGTGTCTATTGTCTTCAGGTGGTCTTGGTGTGAGGGGTTCATGAGAACAATGGGGGCCCGACGTGAGCGGGGGGGAGAGCGTAGAAAGGATGAGTATTACTTGTAACTCTGTCAGTGTCTTTGTGGTGACCTTGTCTGCAAACACAAAGATTCTCACTGCCCCTAGCTGGGTACCAGTGACAATAAGTATCGTCAGCATCAACGTTGAGACTCACATGCCATCCTGACGTGTGATGGTGTACCCATACTGTGGGTACTTGACGAAAGATACGTTCACTCCCACCAGCGGGGTTCCATCCTTGGTAAAGACTTGTCCTCTGATCAGTGAAGCCAAGCTGTGAGGCAAAGAGAAGGCTGGAGTGAGATTAAAGATGCTCTTTACAACTAAATGCCGAGACAGCAAACACCGCGCTCCACGCTGTGGTCGGACAAGACGTGGTTTCATAACCGCGACCCATTGCTCTCCCCTCTCCCGCACAGAGACGGCAAGAAATATATACAGTGAACACTCAGTGGATTGGTAGCCAAAAGTGTTTCGGCCCGAAACGTTGCCTATTTCCTTCGCTCCATAGAAGCTGAGTTTCTCCAGCACTTTTGTCTACCTTCGATTTTCCAGCATCTGCAGTTCCTTCTTAAACACTCAGTGGTTTGGACACGCTCGAGGCAGGAAACATGTTCCCGATGTTGGGGGAGTCCAGAACCAGGGATCACAGTTTAAGAATAAGGGGTAGGCCATTTAGAACGAAGATGAGGAAAAACAGTTTCACCCAGAGAGTTGCGAATATGTGGAATTCTCTGCCTCAGAGGGCGGTGGAGGCCGGTTCTCTGGATACTTTCAAGAGAGAGTTAGATAGGGCTCTTAAAGATAGCGGAGTCAAGGGGATATGGGGAGAAGGCAGGAACGGGGTACTGATTGGCGATGATCAGCCATGATCACAGTGAATGGCGGTGCTGGCTCAAAGGGCCAAATGGCCTACTCCTGCACTTATTGTCTACTGTCTGATGGTGGCCAGTGGAGGTGGACAATCCTCCAGCCGCTATCCTGCCTGAACCAGCGCTCGATTGACTTGGGGATTTTAAGGGCGTTATTGATTTTTAATGACTTTTGAGCATTGGTGCATGCCGGTGACATTTGCAAAGATGCAAAACATTCCACAACTTTGATGGACAATGAGGCCGAGAGCGATGCGGTAACTGACTATGAAAGCGCTTCTGAGCATGTGCTCCAACCACTCTGCGGGGAGGTGGTCATTGTTGGAATGGATCAGTGGGCTGACTGTGTTCAGGAGGTTTAATGTTTGGAGTTTAGCGCTACCGCCTGCAACCACTGAAACACGACTTGTAATTATTTTTCAGAGCCCCGTTCTGCCCGTTTTAACTTGCTGCGCGTTTAGTTTCGTTTAGAGATGCAACGCGGAAACAGGCTCCTCGGCCCACCGAGTCCGCACACTAGCACTATCCTAAATTAAATTAAAATTAAATTTCTTTATTTATATAGCACATTTTTAGTCAACTTGCATTGACCCCAAAGTGCTTCACATAATTACATTCACACACACAGGCAAAGGTGGGTGAAGTGTCTTGCCCAAGGACACACACAGGCAAAGGTGGGTGGGTGAAGTGTCTTGCCCAAGGACACAACGACAGAATGCACTCCAAGCGGGATTCGAACCGGCTACCTTCGAACCGGCTACCTTCCGGTTGCCAGCCGAACACTTAGCCCATTGTGCCATCTGTCGTCCACACTCGGGACAATAGGCAATTATACCAAGCCAATTAACCTACAAACTTGCTGGAGAAACTCAGCGGGTGCAGCAGCATCTATGGAGCGAAGGAAATAGGCAACGTTTCAGGCCGATACCCAGAGGAAATAGGCAACATTTCGGACCGAAACCCGGAAGGAAATAGGCGACATTTCGGACCGAAACCCGGAAGGGTTTCGGCCCGAAATGTTGCCTATTTCCTTCGCTCCATAGATGCTGCTGCACCCGCTGAGTTTCTCCAGCACTTTTGTCTACCTTCGATTTTCCAGCGTCTGCAGTTCCTTCTTAAACCTACAAGCTTGAACGTCTTTGGAGTGTGGGAGGAAACCGGAGCACCCGGAGAAAACCCATGCAGGTCACAGGGAGAACGTACAAACTCAGTGCAGACAGCACCCGTAGTCAGGATCGAACCCGGGTGTCTGGCACTGTGAGGCAGCAACTCTACCGCTGTGATGTTTCTTAATATATTCTAATACTGTATTAATGTTTAAAGGCGCTATAATGACAGTTACAACATATGGACAGGTACATGGATAGGAAAGGTTTAGAGCGATATGGGCCAAATGCAAGCAGGTGGAATTGGCATGGGCAACATGTTGGACAGCAGGGGCAAGTTGGGCTGAAGGGCCTGTTCACGTGCTGTGTACATCTATGTTTCTGTAACTCCTTGACGAGTCTGATTCACCTCGACCCCAATATGGACATTGGACTTTGTCTATGGAACTGATGCACTACAATGCTGAGAATGGTATTCTGCACGTATAGAGTTTGTACCTTCTCCCTGTGACTGTTTATGGATTTTCTCCAGGTGCACTGGTTTCCTCCCATAGCCCGGGGACCTACAAGTTAATTGGCCCTCTGTAAAATTACCCCCCGTGTGTAGGGAGTGAATGTGAGAGTGGGATAACAGAGAACTAGTGTGAACTGTCGGCATGGACCCAGTGGGCTGAAGGGCCTGTTTAAACCAAACTCTCTGCACCTTCCCCTTTGTTCTACCTATTGCACTCAAGTCAGGCTTGATTGACAATGGACAATAAACAATAGGTGCAGGAGTAGGCCATTCGGCCCTTCGAGCCAGCACCGCCATACAATGTGATGATCATGGCTGATCATCCCCAATCAGTACCCCGTTCCTGCCTTCTCCCCATATCCCCTGACTCCGCTATCTTTAAGATGGATGTATATGGATTGATGCATCGTATTATCTGATCTGACAGGATAGCTGGCACAATAAAGTACCTCGCCACACGCAACGATAATAAACCTCATCCCAAACTCTCAGGGAAAAGTGTTATTCCTCTTAGAAGTTATTGAGGAAAGAACATTCTCCGCAATTAAAACTTGGTTTGATTCAATCCCAATTAGTGCTTACTTGTTCACTTAAGTATCTGCAATCTGTGATCACCCTAATTTTAATTCCAATCTTCCCGCAACACACAGAAACAGGCAAGTCAATCTCCCATCCGCGAGATGCTTTTTAGATTCAACGGCACAGTGCATGTTTGTAAATGACAAAACACATTTGCGGAATGGTAAAGCAATAAATGAATATCGCAACGGCACAATTATAGTCATCGAGCTCAAGTTGTCCTTTTCAAGTAAGCAGAAAATAACAATTGCAAATACTGCTCCGAACCGTAATGGGAGCTCCAGCGAATGGTGCATTTTGTCAACATTCACTGAGGTGATCCGCTTAGTTTAACGTTTGTCTGATGCTTTAGGCAGGTCCCCCCGTTTGGAATCCGACTGGGAAAATGTTTCGCAAAAATAACGGGGGGGGAAACCCATTTGAATAAACCAGTTACAATCCATCCTGAGAACGTTGCCAATCAAATTTACACAAAAAAATAATCAACATAAGAACCAGAAAAGCATTTAAGCTCCTCGTTTCTGTTCTGCTGCTGAGTAAGATTAATGCCATTCACCTTGCTCCACCACATCTCTTCACAAAGATTCAAAGATGCATCTTTAATGGGCCTGTCCCAGTTACGCAATTTTTTTCAGCGACTGCCGGCACCCGTCATAGTCGCAGCAGGTCTCCGAAAATTTTCAACGTGTTGAAAATCCAGCGGCGACCAGAACAAGGTACGACTCTTTGGGCGACTACTCACGACCGTCCAGGCTTCACCCCGCGACATGTCGCCTGTACGGTCGTGAGTCGTCTCCTCAGTCGCCCAAAGAGTCGTAGCGTCTTTCTGGTCGCCGTTGGATTTTCAACATGTTGGAAATTTTCGGCGACCTATGACAGGTGCCGGCAGTCGCCGAAAAAGCCGCGTAAGTGGGACAGGCCCATTAGAATAAGGGGTAGGCCATTTAGGACTGAGATGAGGAAAAACTTTTTTACCCAGAGAGTTGTGAATCTGTGCAATTCTCTGCCTCAGAGGGCAGTGGAGGCCCATTCACTGGATGCTTTCAAGAGAGAGTTAGATTTTGCTCTTAGGGCTAAAGGAATGAAGGGATATGGGGAGAAGGCAGGAACAGGGTACTGCTTGTGGATGATCAGCCATTATCATATTGAATGGCGGTGCTGGCTCGAAGGGCCGAATGCCCTACTCCTGCACCTATTGTCTATGTTTCTATGACGCAAAAAGGTGCTAAGATGGCGCCCAAGGCAAGCGCGCTGGTCCCAGAAGCAGAATTGCAATCACTTATTCCAACCGCTCCACTCTTTTATTCCCCGTATCCTGTATCTGTACACTGTGGCCATCTTGTTGGAATCACTTTGGGTGGCACGGTGGTGCAGCGGTAGAGTTGCTGCCTCACAGCGCCGGAGACCCGGGGTTCGATCCTGACTACGGGCGCTGTCTGTACGGAGTTTGTACCTTCCCCCCGTGACCTGCGTGGGTTTTCTCCAAGATCTTCGGTTTCCTCCCACATTCCAAAGTTTGTAGGTTAATTGGCTTGGTATAAGCTTAAAATGTTGATGTGCGGGATCGCTGGTCAGTAGGGACTAGGTGGGCTGAAGGGCCTGTTTCCACGCTCCATCTCCAAACTAAACTAAAACATATAGTCTTTCCGCTGACTGGTTAGCCCGCAACAAAAATCTTTTCACTGTACCTCAGTACGTGACGATAATAAACTAAACTGAAATCAACTCTTTATCCCCTTCATATCCCAAAGCCTATCGATCTTTGTTTTAAATATACTTAGGGAAGTTAGGGAAATCCGAACTCAAGGAGAGGAAGCTTAATCTAATTTTCAGGCAGCATCTGTGGAGAATGTTTCTGATCAGGATCCTTCTTTGGGGCTGATGACTGATAAGGGGTGAGAAAGCTGGCAGGGAGATGGTGGGTGATAGGTGGACAGTGACAAAGTGCTGGAGCAACTTGGTGGTTCAGGCAGCATCCCTGGAGTAAAGGAACAGGTGACGTTTCGTGTTGCAAAACTTTTTCAAGGGCACTTTAATGTTCCTTTACTCCGGGGATGCTGCCCGACGTGCTGAGTTGCTCCAGCACTTGGAGTCTATCCTAATAGCCCTGTCCCACGGTTACGAGTTCATTCCAAGAGCTCTCCCGAGTTTAAAAAAAAATCAAACTCGTGGTAAGCACGGAGAATGAACGTAGCGGGTACGTCGGAGCTCGGGGACGTCTCTTAGCGGCTCGTAACGCTAATGGCAGGTACTCGGGAAGACTCGCTTACGGCAGGTAAGCACGGGAAGATTGGTGAAGATTTTTGAACATGTTGAAAAATGTCCACGAGAGCCCCGAGTACCGACGAGCGGCCATTACCGTAAATCTCCGAGTTCGAATCAGGGCAAACTCGGGAGAGAGCTCTTGGAATGAACTCGTACCGTGGGACAGGGGTTTAAGTCTATACATGGACTTGCGTCTGTCTTGGCTGTAATACAGCATCTGCAGTTGCTTGTGTAGGATGTGTAAAGATGATAAAGGAAACAGGCCATTGTTAGCTGGGGGCTAGGTGAAAACGAGTTGCAGACAATGAGACTAAACAAGATGACTTTGAAGCTGGTACGACTTGGGTGGGGGAGGGTTGGAGAGAGAGGGAATGTAACAGTTGTAAATGTAAATCAATAAAAGCAAAGGTTGCTTACCTTTCGTTGAAGGGGTTAGCTCCGGGGATTATGTGAGTCCGGTCCTTGCCCACGAGAAGCTTAATGCGATCGTAGAAAGATTTCACAACTTGAGTGGGAAGTGCCCATTGGTTCTGCTGGATTATATCGAGGGGGTCGTGTGAGCCGTGGCAAAGAGGGTTGGACTGGCAACTGGATTGAAGGCAGCAGTCAGGATCCAGGCAATCCACCAGTCCATCTGCATGAACACAACACAGAGAAGAATACATTTATCCAATGTACCTCAAATTCAGCTGCGCAATGGCAAGATCTGCCACAGGCAATGATGGTCCAATTCTACACGGCCATCGTAGAGTCTGTCCTCACCTTCTCCATCATGGTCTGGTTTGGCTCAGCCACCAAGCACGGCACCCGGAGGCTGCAGCGAATCGTCCGATCAGCTGAGAAGGTTATTGGCTGCAACCTCCCCCCCCCCCTCCCCCATTGACGAACTGTACACTGCAAGGGCCAGGAAGCGAGCGGGCAAGATCATCTCTGTCCCCTCTCACCCTGGCCACAAACTCTTTGAATCACTTCCCTCTGGAAGGCGACTCCGGACTGTCAAAGCTGCCACAGCCAGACATAAAAACAGCTTTTATCCACGAGTAGTAGCTCTACTCAATAACCAAAAGTCTGTAGCCTCCTTTTGCTCTGGTAGTTTATTTCATTCACATGTTTAAACTATAATGTTTTATTATTAATGTTTAATGTTTTATGTGTCATTCTTAATTGTTTACTGTATGTCATGTTGTCACTTGTGGGCGGAGCACCAAGGCAAATTCCTTGTATGTGAACATACTTGCCCAATCAACTTATTCATTCATTCATTCATCTCGTTCTAAGATTGGCTTCCCATGTGTGAATGGATTATCAGCTCGGTCACAGCACATTTAATGTTATATGATTAGTTCTTCTAAAAGCCTTCCTTTTCTTTAATATGAATAGATCAACAATTATCAATCCAGTTTAAGCTTCACTAAAGGGGCTGTCCCACTTGGGCGACCTAATCCGTGAGTTCTGGTGAGTTTGCCCTCGACTCATACTCGCAGCATGATCAACACGAGGTCGTAGGAGGTCTTCGTAATAGCCCTGTCCCACGGTACGAGTTCATTCCAAGAGCTCTCCCGAGTTAAAAAAAAATCAAACTCGTAGTAAGCACGGAGATTGAACGTAGCGGGTACGTCGGAGCTCAGGGACGTCCCTTAGCGGCTCGTAATGCTAACGGCAGGTACTCGGGAAGACTCGCTAATGGCAGGTAAGCACAGATCATTAAAGACCCCTCCCACCCCAACCATGGACTGTTTGCCCTCCTCCCATCAGGGAGGCGGTACAGGAGCCTCAGGTCTCGTACCAGTAGGATGAGGAACAGCTTCTACAATCATACCGTTGCATTGCTGAACTCGGAGTCCCGCCGATAGATTCCTCCGGTCCCTCCGTCCCCATTGTTTAATTATTCTGTATTTTTTATTATTCTGTATCCTCTTTTTTTTTAAATTTCTATATTGCACTACTACGGACTGACGCAAAACTGCATTTCGTTGTACCCATACTCAGTATATGTGCAATGACATTAAAGTTGAATTGAATTGAATTGATTTGAATTGAAGACTTGTGAAGATTTTTCAACATGTTGAAAAATGTCCACGAGAGCCCCGAGTACCGACGAGTGGCCATTACCATAAATCCCCGAGTTCGAATCAGGGCAAACTCAGGAGAACTCTTTGAATGAACTCGTACAGTGGGACAGGGCTTTAAATCTCCTTCATGCTCGAGAGTGGTCTCCACGTACTCGAGGCCTCAGCTACTTAGCAACGTTTTTTTCAATATTTAAAAATTGCCCGCGAGTAAAAAAAGGTCGCCATGGAAAAAATCGATACTTTTTTTACTCGTAGGTTTGGTCGTAGTAAGTCGGCATGTTAGTCGTAGGTAATCGAGGGTAGTCGAAGGTAATCGAAGGTAGTCGTAGATAGTCTTCAACATAGTCGAAGGGAGGTCGAAGGAGATCGAAGGAGGTCATCTACACTCTCCACTATTCGGTGTCCAATTTTCTTGAAGTTAGTCGTAGCTAGTCTTCTACATAGTCGAAGGAGGTCTTCAACATGTCATTTTCTCAACCTCTTCTAAACTCGCCAATTAGGTCACCCAAGTGTGACAGCCCCTTAACTAGTCCAATGCTTTTGAGGAGAGAGACATCCTTGTAATGTCGCCCAAAAACTGTGCAGGGGGCAGGATGTTATTATGTGAATCAAAAGACACAAAGTGCTGGAGTTGTCCAGCGGGTCAGGCAGCATCTCTGAAGAGATGATACCCATCCACGGCCTCCACAGATGCCACCTCTCCATATACTCCAGAGATGCCTCCTATCCGTGTTCTCCAGGGAGGCTACCTGTCCATGTTCTCCAGAGATGATACCTATCCATGTTTTCTAGAGATGCCTCTGATCCAGATCTGCCAGGGATGCTACCTATCCATGTTCTCCAGAGATGCTGCCTGACCCGCTGAGTTACTCCAGCACTCTGTGTCTTTTATTGTAAGCCCAGCATCTGCAGTTCCTTGTTTCACTAGGCATTAGCTGGAATGCCAGAGTGATGCTGACATTTGGATTGCATGTCTTAAAAAATGTGGGTTCTTCAGCAACTTTCTGAATTCAACTTCAGGTATAGCAATGAACTCTTTCTAGTTCTGCCACATCTGTGGAGAAAAATTTTAATTAGTCATAACTGTTGATGCAGCCTGGTTGTGGATAAGCCAGGCATTTTGAAATGATTAATAGCAAAGTGGTTTGGAATGAGTCTAGGGGACCTGATAAAACGTCGTTTTAGTGTGAGTGCCTCTTTGACTCACCACTGAGTGTTCGAAGAAGTCTTACATAACCTACACCAAAGCTTCTGCCAATTAAAGTGTTAAATTAGCTATTTGCAGAGAATGTGTGAAACAGATTCAGTCTCTGAAGTTCTAATTCACAAAGATACATTAAAAAATAGATGCATTCGGCCCTTCGAGCCATCACCGCCGTTTAATGTGATCATGGCTGATCATCCACAATCAGTACCCTGTTCCTGCCTGCTCCCCATACCCCCTGATTCCGCTAGCCCTAACAGCTCTATCTAACTCTCTCTTGAATGCATCCAGTGAATTGAGGCAGAGAATTCCACAGTTTCACAGAATGTAAAGCATCATTTTAGCTTAGTTAGGTAGACAGAAATGCTGGAGAAACTCAGCGGGTGCAGCAGCATTTTGGAGTGAAGGAAACAGGCAACGTTTTGGGTCGAAACCCTTCTTCAGACTCAAGAAGAGTTTCGGCCCGAAATGTTGCCTATTTCCTTCGCTCCATAGATGCTGCTGCACCCGCTGAGTTTCTCCAGCATTTTTGTGTACCTTCGATTATCTGCAGTTCCTTCTTAAACACTGACTGGTGAACAATGGATTGTCTTTGGTTGCACTAAGGACCTCGAGTTCTTGCCTTGCACTAGGTGATAAATGTATTGATATTTTGTGTTTATTGTGTATCATCGATGTGTATTGTGTTAGAGGCCTGTTATGCTGCTGTATAGAAACATAGAAACATAGAAAATAGGTGCAGGAATAGGCCATTCGGCCCTTCGAGCCTGCACCGCCATTCAATATGATCATGACTGATCATCCAACTCAGTATCCTGTACCTGCCTTCTCTCCATACCCCCTGATCCCTTTAGCCACAAGGGCCACATCTAACTCCCTCTTAAATATAGCCAATGAACTGGCCTCAACTACCTTCTGCGGGAGAGAATTCCACAGATTCACCACTCTCTGTGTGAAAAACGTTTTCCTCATCTCGGTCCTAAAAGATTTCCCCTTTATCCTTAAACTGTGACCCCTTGTTCTGGACTTCCCCAACATCGGGAACAATCTTCCTGCATCTAACCTGTCCAACCCCTTAAGAATTTTGTAAGTTTCTATAAGATCCCCCCTCAATCTTCTAAATCCTAGCGAGTACAAGCCGAGTCTATCCAGTCTTTCTTCATATGAAAGTCCTGCATCCCAGGAATCAGTCTGGTGAACCTTCTCTGTACTCCCTCTATGGCAAGAATGTCTTTCCTCAGATTAGGAATGTATGTAAGAGTTTCATTGTTCCACTGCCGGTACATATAACGATTAAACACAAAATACCTGAGTATCTCAGCGCGTCAAGCAGCATCTCTGGAGAAGAGGAATAGGCGATGTTTCGTGTCGAGACTCTTCTTCAGATGGCTCGACTCGAAACGTCACCTCTTCCTTTTCCCCAGAGATGCTGCCTGACCCACTGGGTTACTCCAACTTTTTACGTCTATCTTCGGTTTAAACCCCAGCATCTGCAGTTTCTTCCCGCACTGAACAATGAAATGCTCTCGTTTCAGAAGGAACTGCAGATGCTGGAAAAATGGAAGGTAGATAAAAATGCTGGTGAAACTCAGCGGGTGAGGCAGCATCTATGGAGCGAAGGAATAGGTGACGTTTCGGGTCGAGACCCTATTCCTTCGCTCCATCGATGCTGCCTCACCCAATGAAATACTCTTAACTCTTAGACAACAGACAATAGGTGCAGGATAAGGTCTTCACGTAACTTACACCAAGGCTTATGCCAATGAAAGTGTTAAATTAGCTATTTGCAGAGAATGCGTGAAATAGATTCAGTCTCTGAAGTTCTAATTCACAAAGATACATTAAAAAATAGGTGCATTCGGCTCTTCGAGCCATCACCGCCATTCAATGTGATCATGGCTGATCATCCCCAATCAGTACCCCGTTCCTGCCTTCTCCCAATATCCCCTGACTCCGCTATCTTTAAGAGCCCTATCTAGCTCTCTCTTGAAAGCATCCAGAGAACCGCCCTCTGAGGCAGAGAATTCCACAGACTCGCAACTCTCTGGGTGAAAAAGTGTTTCCACGTCTCCGTTCTAAATGGCCCACTCCTTATTCTTAAACTGTGGCCCCTGGTTCTGGACTGGAAATATTGAAATAGGCTAGATAGAACTTGTAAATAAAATAGAGTAAAATGGTCATTAAAAATCGAAGGTAGACAAAAATGCTGGAGAAACTCAGCGGGTGCGGCAGCATCTACGGAGTGAAGGAAATAGGCAACGTTTCGGGCCAAAATGGAAGGTAGATAAAATGCCGAAACCCTTCTTCAGACTGTTGCAGGTTGGGGGGTGGGGAAGGGGGGTGGGAAGAAGAAAGGAAGAAGAGGAGACAGTGGGCTGAGGGAGAGCTGGGAAGGGGAGGAGACAGCAAGGGACTACCTGAAATTAGAGAAGTCAATGTTCATGCCGCTAGGGTGCAGACTGCCCAAGAGGAATATGAGGTGCTGCTCCTCCAATTTCCGGTGGTCCTCACTCTGGCCATGGAGGAGGCCCAGGACAGAACGGTGGGATTTGGAATGGGAGGGGGAGTTGAAGTGCTGAGCCACAGGGAGATCAGTTTGGTTATTGCGGACCGAGAGGAGGTGTTGGGCGAAACGATCGCCAAGCCTACGCTTGGTCTCACCGATGCAGATCAGCTGACACCTAGAGTAGCGGATGCTATTAAAAATCAGGCTGCAGGCTGTCCATGAATCTCATGGATCCAGGCAGCAGAATGGTTAGAGTTATTTTAGTTCTGGGTTGTTATCACTGGGCAAAACCCGCGCAGGTTTCATGCAGCTAGATACTTAGCGGACTGATCATCTGCCCATAAGATTCACATGAAGTTTTTCCACGGAGACCATCAGTCAACGTAAGCACAGCCACCTGTCAGCCTGCCCTATCAGAAACACAGTCGCACCAGCACCTCCACTAAATTAACCTGCCACTCAATACCACATTCATCTTGCAAAGCAATCAAGTGGCCACCATACTGTGAAGAACTGCCAGTTCAGGAAGCCGTGCGCTGAAAATGAGACCTCCCCTGCCCCCACCCACACCACCCACCCTTACCCTCAACAGCTGACTTTTAAAAAAATATTAATTTTATTAGATGCAATTGTACAAGGAGAAAGTAATAATCGACATAACAATTATACAATTTTCGTACAGCTTCAGTTTTTAAATTTTATAAACTGATAAGTGAATGGGAAAAAAGAAAAAAGGATAAAAGGGAAAGGAGGAAGGAAGGTACGAAAAAGAAAGGAGAAAAACCCCTGAACTAACGAAGAAATGAAAAAGAAAAAAAAGAGGAGATATATCCCTCTACCCTTCCCTACGCCCGCTCACCCGACCCTAGTGTCGGTTTTGAGCTTGTGTTCAACCATTCTGTTGTTGAAGAAATCCAATGAAAGGAGGCCATATATTGGAAGGTTTGTCAGACAAAACAAGCCTTATTTTTTCTAAATGTAGTGTCTCGGTCATTTCTGGCCAACAGCTGACTTCAATCAATCACGTCCGCCCCTTATTAACACGTGGCCATTACCTGTCGGCACAAACATTCCCACTCCTGTTTTCAACATTCCCACTCCGGTTTTCAACATTCCCACTCCGGTTTTCACCGGGTTCTTTACACTGAAGGTTTAGACCATCATGGTTTAATGTGGAGCTTTTGGCAATAGTCACTCGTGGCTGCTGGGTAGATCAAAGGGGGGATCCGGCAATGGGGGAACTGGCGTGAGGGGGAGGGGCAGGGGGGAGTGGGGTGGGTAGAACAAAGAAGGAGCCGGCGCGGGATACTGTGTAACTTTGTTGGTGCCCTTTAAGCGGCGACCCTTTGCATACCTTGGGCATGAAAAATAAAAAATCTCACTGTGACTTGTCATATACGACAATCATTCATCCAATTCATTCATTCAATAGCTCGTTCTTGTCACTTTTATTTTTCGAGGGCGGCACGGTGTCGCAGCGGTAGAGTTGCTGCCTCACAGCGCCAGAGACCCGGGTTCAATCCTGGCTCCGGGTGCTCTCTGTACGGAGTTTGTACGTTCTCCCCGTGACATGCGTGGGTTTTCTCCGGGTTCTCCGATTTCCTCCCACGCTCCAAAGACATGTAGGTTTGCAGATTAATTGGCTTGGTACAATGGTAAATCGCCCCTCGTTTGTGTAGGATAGTGTTAATGTGCGGGGATCGCTGGTCGGCGCGGACTCGGTGGGCCGAAGGGCCTGTTCCCGTGCTGTGTCTCTAAACTAAAGACACAGCAAGGACACAGACTCTTTGCCCATTGAGTCCCTACTGACCATCGATCACCTGTTCACACTAGTTCTTTGTCGGGACAAGGAACAGCAGAAGCTAGTTTACCAAAAAAAAAGACACAAAGTACTGGAGTAACTCAGTGAATCAGGCAGCGTCTCTGGAGAACATGTCTGTAGAAGGGTCACGACCTGAAACATCACCTATCCATACTCTCAGGGAAAACCTAACTCATTGCAAACATTGGACTTTTTCTCAGAAGGGTTTCGGCCCGAAACGTTGCCTATTTCCTTCGCTCCATAGATGCTGCTGCACCCGCTGAGTTTCCCCAGCACTTTTGTCTACCTTCGATTTTCCAGCATCTGCAGTTCCTTCTTTAAACAAGCTGTGTAATAATACTTTGCATTACCTGGTGTACTTGTGTATTATTTGATTGTTCTGATGTCTAATACAATCTAATTTGAAGATGGTCAAAGAGCTGAAGTAACTCAACGGGTCAGGCAGCTTCTCTGGAGAAAAAGAATAGGTGACATTTCGGGTAGAGACCATTCTTTACCCTTCCTCAGTCTAATTTAATTGGATAGCCCGCAAATAAAAGCTTTTCACTGTATCTCGATGCACGTGACAATGTTAAACCAGTACCGATACCAAGCAGTCAATAGACAATAGGTGCAGGAGTAGGCCATTCGGCCCTTCGAGCCAGCACCGCCATTCAATGTGATCATGGCTGATCAGCCCCAATCAGTACCCCGTTCCTGCCTTCTCCCCATATCCCTTGATTCCGCTATCTTTAAGAGCCCTATCTAACTCGCTCTTGAAAGCATCCAGGGAACCGGCCTCCACCTGAGGCAGAGAATTCCACAGACTCACAACACTCTGTGTGAAAAAGTATTTCCTCATCTCTGTTCTAAATGGCTGACCCCTTATTCTTAAACTGTGGCCCCTGGTTCTGGACTCCCCCAAAATCTGGACTCCCCCAACATGTTTCCTGCCTCGAGCGTGTTCAAACCCTTAATAATCTTATATGTTTCAATAAGATAGCCTCTCATCCTTCTAAATTTCAGAGTGTACAAGCCCAGCCGCTCCATTTTATCAACATACGACAGTCCCGCCATCCCAGGAATTAACCTGGTGAACCTACACTGCACTCCCTCAATAGCAAGAATGTCCTTCCAGTTCCTTGCAGAGAGATAGAGTGACATAAAATGTGGACTCGACAGCATAAAAGCATCTGACTATAATACAAGATGCTGCCAGACCCGCTGAGCTACTCCAGCACTCCATGCTTTCTGCAGACTATAATATAAAATCCATTTCAGTTTCCAATTTATCATGATGGGTTCAAAGGATTTTGTTTTTTCATTTTAATAGACATACAGCGTGAAAACAGGCCCTTCGGCTCGCTGAGTTCACGCTGACCAGCGATCGCACGTACACCAGTTCAACTCTACGCATTGGGGTTTTTACAATTATACCGAAGCCAATTAACCTACAAACCTGCAGGTCTTTGGAGTGTGTGGGAGGAAACCGGAGCACACGGAGAAAACCCACGCAGGTCACGGGGAGAACGTGCAAACTCCGTAAAGCCAGCACCAGTAACCAGGATCAAACCCGGGTCTCCGGCGCTGTGACCCCTTATTCTTAAACTGTGACCCCTGGTTCTGGACTCCCCCAACATCGGGAACATGTTTCCTGCCTCTAGCGTGTCCAAACCCTTAATAATCTTATATGTTTCAATAAGATTGCCTCTCATCCTTCTAAACTCCAGAGTGTACAAGCCCAGCCGCTCCATTCGATCAACTTATGACAGTCCCGCCATCCCGGGAATTAACCTCGTGAACCTACGCTGCACTACCTCAATAGCAGGAATATCCTTCCTCAAATTAGGGGACCAAAACTGCACACAATACTCCAGATGTGGTCTCACTAGGGCCCTATACAACTGCAGAAGGAACTCTTTGCTCCTATACTCAACTACTCTTGTTATAAAGGCCAACATGCCATTCGCTTTCTTCACTGCCTGCTGTACCTTTATGCTTACTTTTATTGACTGATGAACAAGGACCCCCAGATCCCGTTGTACTTCCCCTTTTCCCAACTTGACACCATTTAGATAGTTAAGGGGCTGTCCCACTGCGGCGACCTAATTGGCGAATTTATAACAGTTTAGGAGAGTTTGAAAAAGAGTCATGTTGAAGACCTCCTTCGACTACGTTGAAGACTATCTACGACTACCTTCGACTACCCTCGATTACCTACGACTAACATGCCGACCTACTACGACCTACTTCAACTAAACCTACGAGTAAAAAAAAGTATCGATTTTTTTCCATGGCGACCTTTTTTTACTCGCGGGCATTTTTCAGCATGTTGAAAAATACGCCGCGACCCAGCTGAGGCCTCGAGTACGCGGGGACTACTCTCCAGCATGAAGGAGAGTTACAAAGACCTCCTAGGACCTGGTGTCAACCATGCTGGGAGTATGAGTCGAGGGCAAACTCGTCTGAACTCGTGGATTAGGTCGCCGCAGTGGGACAAGCCCTTTATCTGCCTTCCTGTTTTTGTCACAAAAGTGGATAACCTCACATTTATCCACATTAAACTGCATCTGCCAGGCATCTCCCCACTCACCCAACCTGTCCAAGTCACCATGCATTCTCATAGCATAGATGGAACCCGGGTCTCTGGCGCCGTGAGGCAGCACCTATACTGGCGCGCCAGCGTGCCACCCTAATGGTCTGCATTTCATTCTAGATTTAGACAATAGGTGCAGGAGTGGGCCATTTGTGATTCAATGTGATCATGGCTGATCATCCCCAATCAGTACCCCGTTCCTGCCTTCTCCCCATATCCCCTGACTCCGCTATTTTTAAGAGCCCTATCTAGCTCTCTCTTGAAAGCATCCAGAGAACCTGCCTCCACCGCCCTCTGAGGCAGAGAATTCCACAGACTGAGGCAGAGAATCCCACAGACATTTCTTTGATGGGATGGAACATGCTGCGGTAGACTCACCTCCTTCATTGTCCTTGCCGTCTGTACAAGACGTCTCCATGGCCACATTACATCCAATGCCTCTCCAACCTGTCTGGCAGATGCAATGCCAGCTGCTTTGGCTGAGGGTGCACCTGCCGTTGCTGTTGCACTGATCGGGACAGCCATCTGTTATTCAAAAAATGACATTTGAAGAAAAAAGTATGAATGACAATTCGTCAAAATACCTGTTGGTGCTTTTCACAGCAGAAACCCCTGAAACCCACCGACCGAGGCAGCCAAGCCTATCAGAGGGATTATTCTGCATCTGCCGGCGATTAGTGTTCGAATAAAAACTTCCGCAGTCGAAGCTGTTCAACGATTTGATGCGAAAAAAGAGGCTTTAGCATTCACTGAACAACACCTCCAATGTGAAGCCTTTTGACCGCAAGGTGATCCGTTTCAGAATGACCGATGAAGCACGTTAACCAATTTTCAAACACTAATAGGTTGCCTTATTAAGTGGCAATTTTCAACCTCTTCGCCACAACTTAACAGGAAGGAATTAGATAAAACTGAGCAATTGATGATGTGTGTACTGATGACTCTTGACAAATGCTACTTCATTGACTATTTTTCTCTCTGTTGTTATAGAGTCATAGTCATGGTGATACAGTGTGGAACCTGGTCCTCCAGCCCAACTTGCCCACACCGACCAACATGCCCCGTCTGCACTAGTCCCACCTGCCTACGTTTGGTTTATATCCCTCTAAACCTGTCCTATCCATGCACCTGTCCAAATGTCTCTGAAACGTTGCAGCAGCTTGTTCCATACACCCACCACCCTTTGTGTAAAAAGGTTATCGCTGAGGTTCCTATTAAATCTTTCTCCCCCCTCCCCCCCCCCCCCCCCCCCCCCCCTCACGCCCCTTTGTTTTGTATCATGAGTTGGGCTAGTTCTCAATAAACAATAGACAATAGGTGCAGGAGTAGGCCATTTGGCCCTTCGAGCCAGCACCGCCATTCAATGTGATCATGGCTGATCATCCACAATCAGTACCCCGTTCCTGCCTTCTCCCCATATCCCCTGACTGCTATTTTTAAGAGCCCTATCTAGCTCTCTCTTGAAAGCATCCAGAGAACCTGCCTCCACCGCCCTCTGAGGCAGAGAATTCCACAGACTCCCCACTCTCTGTGAGAAAAAGTGTTTCCTCGTCTCCGTTTTAAATGGCTTACCCCTTATTCTTAAACTGTTGCCCCAACATCGGGAACATGTTTCCTGCCTCTAGTGTGTCCAAGACCTTCACAATCTTGTATGTTTCAATGAGATATCCTCTCATCCTTCTAAACTCCAGAGTGTACAAGCCCAGCTGCTCCATTCTCTCAGCATATGACAGTCCCGCCATCCCGGGAATTAACCTTGTAAACCTACGCTGCACTCCCTCAATGTATGGAAATCAAAAAACTTCTTCCCTTTTGTTTCCAGACTTCTGAACGGTCTTTCCATGAGCTGGGGTACTGTCTGATTCACTGTTCCCCATTGTGGACATTGGACTTTGTCTGTGGAACACAGCTGAGAACTATATTCTGCATTTCCGTGTCTTCCCCATTGCTCTACCTATTGTACTTGAGTTTTACTTAATTATATTTACGTATCGTATTATCCGATCTGTTTGCATATCATACAAAACAAAACTTTTCCCTGTACCTCGGTACACGTGACGATACTAAACATGAAATCTTGCTCAAACAACCATCCTTCAATAGTGACTGGGATGTTAAGTGTGTATAGAAGATGCTCATAAAGTTCCCACTAATTCAGTGGTAGGAATGGTCAGACCTAACTCCGTTACACTAAAGTATGTCAATGAAAGGCCTGGATAGTGGGGATCTGGAGAGGATGTTTCCACTAGTTGGAAAGCACAGCCTCAGAATAAATGAATGTACCTTTAGAAAGGAGAGGATGAGGAATCTCTTTAGTCAGAAGCTGTTGGAACTGTGGAATCCATTGCCGCAGACGGCTGTGGAGGCCAAGTCAGTGGTGGAGATTGAGAAATTCTTGATTAGTACAGGTGTCAGGGGTTACGGGGAGAAGGCAGGAGAATGGTGTTGAGGGGAGAGGTAGATCAGCCGTGGTCGAATGGCAGAGTAAACTTGATGGGCTAATTCTGCTCCTATTATATTTGAACTTATGAAATTATTTTCAATGACAGACAACTTTTGCTAAAAATACTTCCCAAAAATGTTCTTTTATTTCCATTGCACCTTTGATAAAGCTAAACATCTCAAGGCAATCACAGGTGGTTTTAAAATATAGTTTGGAAATGCTATAGCTGTGTTGCCTTTGGTTTGGAAATGCTAAAGCTGTGCTGCCTAATTAAAGTTGCCTTGCCTAATTAAAGATGCCTTGCCTAATTAAAGATGCCTTGCCTAATTAAAGTTGCCTTACCTAATTAAAGTTGCCTTGCCTAATTAAAGTTTACCTGCCAAATTAAAGTTGCCTTGCCTAATTAAAGTTGCCTTGCCTAATTAAAGTTGCCCTGCCAAATTAAAGTTGCGTTGCCTAATTAAAGTTGCCTTGCCAAATTAAAGTTGCCTTGCCTAATTAAAGTTGCCTTGCCTAATTAAAGTTGCCTTGCCAAATTAAAGTTGCCTTGACTAATTAAAGTTGCCTTGACCAATTAAAGTTGCCTTGCCTAATTAAAGTTGCCTTGCCTACTATATAATTAAATGTGTAATCTTGACCACTTCCTGTTTCCTATATTGATTTCAGAAAAAACGCTACCCGTGAATCCAATTTTGCGGGTTGGTGCTTGCAGTTGGTGGTGCTATTTGCATGGAATTAAATGCATTAAATGAAAATATTAGTTCCAACTCGCTTTTAATAGCGAAACATAGGCTGTTATTTCTGTGGCTGATTCCTAATGATCAAATCCACTTCATGTGCTCTGAAAGACTGCTGAGTTAAACACATTTCTTTTTTAGCAACGTATCAATTAAATACAGAAATGTGTCACTGACTGGAAAAAAACTTTGCATCAATTAGGGCGCAGCGGTAGAGTTGCCGCCTCACAGCGCCAGAGACCCGGGTTCGATCCTGACTACGGGTGCTGTCTGTACGGAGTTTGTACATTCTCCCTGCTGTGACCAGCGTGGGTTTTCTCCGGGTGCTCCGGATTCCTCCCACCCTCCAAAGACGCGCAGGTTTGTAGGTTCATTGCCTTCTGTAAATTGAAGATTGTCCCCTGTGTATGTAGGATAGTGTTAGTGTGCGGGGATCGCTGGTCGGTGCAGACTCGGTGGGTCGAAGGGCCTGTTTCCGCGCTGTATCTCTAAACTAAAGTACAGCAGCTAAATTGTTAGTAAATTAAAAAATTACATAGATTCAGTCACAGACAAAAAACTTAAATAAAAGCAAAGTTAATGGAGTGTAGACAAAAATTCTGGAGAAACTCAGCGGGTGAGGCAGCATCTATGGAGCGAAGGAAATAGGCAACGTTTCGGGCCCTGCCCGAAACGTTGCCTATTTCCTTCGCTCCATAGATGCTGCCTCACCCGCTGTGTTTCTCCAGCATTTTTGTCTACCTTCGATTTTCCAGCATCTGCAGTTCCTTCTTAAAGGTTAATGGAGAAAATGTGTTGCAGCTTCCCTTTGAGGAGATATTTTTTCTACAATCTGTCAAGAATAAAACTGCTCCTTTAAAATATAAACCTTCTTTTGGACAGATTTAAAAAAATGGAGACTGTCACATCTCTACATAAGATCATGTTAAAAGAAGAAAAATATACCTGCGTTGAAGAGAAACAGATAAGACCTAGAAATGTCGCCTTTGCCGCTGTGCGGGAGAAACACTCTATAAAGCCTCAACTTTGAAACGGCAAGCCCTTTATCTGAAGAAGGGTTTTCGGCCCGAAACGTTGCCTATTTCCTTCGCTCCATAGATGCTGCTGCACCCGCTGAGTTTCTCCAGCACTTCTGTCTACCTTCGATTTTCCAGCATCTGCAGTTCCTTCTTAAACTTTTTTTCTTTCCAGTTTAGCAACGTGTGGCATGTTCAAGTGAAGGCTGACAGAGGGAACGCAAACAGGAGCGTGTCGGTGGATCCAGGCAGCATTTACTTGATGTGTGCAAAGGAACTGCAGATGCTGGTTTAAACCGAAGATAGACACATCAATGCTGGAGTATCTCAGTGGGGCAGGCAGCATCTCTGGAGAGAATGAATGGGTGAGGTTTTGTGGCAAGGCCTCAAGGCCCAAGTCTGGAAAAGGGTCTTGACCCGAAACGTCGCCCATTCCTTCTCTCCAGAGATGCTCCCGTCCCGCTGAGTTACTCCAGCTCTTTCTGTCTATATTTGGCATCTGGTTGAAGATCAGCCCTGACTCTCATCGTCGAAGCTCTACCTCGCAGCTAGCTCTCATGCTTCTCCTCCCTTCACTGTTTAGCTTTTCATCTTGCCCTTCTGCTCAAGTTCAGTGTGCAGATCTGCAGATTCTCCACTGTTCCTCTCTTGGCAAAGGTGTTCCGTTTAGTTTTGTTTCGAGACACAAGATTAAGAGGGGGAGGTAGTTTATGAAAGAATTTAATGATTTGCTCATCAGTAATATGAACTTTAGACTTTAGACTCAAGAGATACAGCATGGAAACAGGCCCTTCGGCCCACTGACCAACTATCACCTGTACACCAGTTCCATCCTACACACACCAGGGACAATTTACAGAAGCTAAATAACCTACAAAGCGGCACGTCTTTGGAGTATGGGAGAAAACCGGAGCACCCGGAGAAAACCCACCCGGCCACAGGGAGAACGTGCAAACTCCGTACAAACAGCACCCAAAGTCCGGAACGAACCCGGGTCTCTGGCGTTGTAAAGGGCCTGTCCCACTTGCGCGTTATTTGCATGTCATTTACGCATCATGACGCAACATCACCTACGCGTTATGTCCACGTCGTGACGCGCGCATGGTGCGCGGTGACACGTGGTGGCGTAGGCAGTGATGCGCGGTCGCGCGCGGCGCCCCAGGATTTTGGGATGTACAAAACTTCGCGCGCCACCTGCGTGACGTGCAAATGACGCCCAAGTGGGCCAGGCCCTTAAGGCAGCAACTCTGCCGTTGCGCCCTTTAATTTTGACTGCCTATTTACCAGCACGAAAGGAATAAACTGGTATTGAACCTGGAACATAGAACAGCACAGGAGCAGCCTCTTTGGCCCATAATGTCGGTACTGAGTATGTGCCAAGTTAAATAACCTCCTCTGTGTGTACATGATCCATAATCCTCCATTCTCTGCATATCCATGTGTCTAACTAAAAGCCTTTTAAACACCACTATCATGTCAGCCTCCACCACCACCCTTGGCAGTGCATTCCAGGCACTCACCACCTTCTGTGTAAAAAAAAAACTTGCCCCACACATCTCCTAAAATTTGCCTCCTTCATTTTAAAGCTACACCCTATGGCACTGTAATGGGCCTGTCCCACTTAAGCAACTTTTTCGGCGACTTGCCGGCACCCGTCATAGTCGCAGCAGGTCTCCGAAAATGTTCAACATGTTGAAAATCCTGCAGCGACCAGAACAAGGTACGACTCTTTGGGCGACTAGTCATGACCGTATAGCCTTCACCCCGCGACATGTCGCCTGTACGGTCGTGAGTCGTCTCCTCAGTCGCCCAAAGAGTCGTAGCGTCTTTCTGGTCACCGCTGGATTTTCAACATGTTGAACATTTTCGGCGACCTGTGACGGGTGCCGGCAGTCGCCGAAAAAGTCGCGTAAGTGGGACAGGCCCACAAGGCAGCAACTCTACCGCTGCGCCAACATGATGCCGCCCTTATTGGAATCTGTTTGAGCTAGACGGCTCTTCACGCGAAGGTATAATCTCTCTTCCATCTTTCAACGCTTCTGCCACTCATTTTCCCACCACGGTTCCTGCCCAGGCTGCCAATTTGACAAGCGATCCATCGCGGAGGGAATGAAAGGAGAGATTATAATGACGCTGGCCTTTTGGGGTTCTTTGTTGGCATTTAACCCCCCCCCCACACGGTCCCACTTCACCGTAATGATCATGGCCACCGCCACTTTGAACCAATGAAGTCTTTGATAAAACTTCCATCGCGGGCCCTGCTGTTACAAATTGCCACCTGCACCAGTAACTGTCCAACACTCATTCTCATCTGAGAAACCCTCCTTAGATACAACTGTGACCACAATCGTGGCAAATCACTGAGGTGTCTTCAGTCTGAAAGAAATGTCATTATAATGTGTAAAAAGCAGCTGCCAGCTCTGGAGCCCACTTATATATACGACTGGCTTTGATTAAAGCGGAGCGCAGAGGTCTGGAGGAACTGTTTGCTTTACCCTCAGATGCGCTAGTCTACGAAAAACTTCCAAACAAGGACCACAGACCTCGACAGACCTTGAGAGGCTTAATGTGCCCTTATCTTGTAAAGAAGATAGGCACAAAAAGGCTGCAGTAACTCAGCGGGTCCGGCAGCATCTCTGGAGTAAAGGAATAGGTGTTTCAATAGACAATAGACAATAAGTGCAGGATTAGGCCAGCACCGCCATTCAATGTGATCATGGCTGGCCATCCCCAATCAGTACCCCATTCCTGCCTTCTCCCCATATCCCCTGACTCCCTTTAGAAGATTGAGGGGGGATCTTATAGAAACTTACAAAATTCTTAAGGGGTTGGACAGGCTCGATGCAGGAAGATTGTTCCCGATGTTGGGGAAGTCCAGAACAAGGGGTCACAGTTTAAGGATAAGGGGGAAATCTTGTAGGACCGAGATGCAAAAAAACATTTTTCACACAGAGAGTGGTGAATCTCTGGAATTCTCTGCCACAGAAGGTACCAGAGGGCTGCCTACCAGAGGACTGGGAGAAATTCAGACACCAGCAGAGGAGGACAAAGGGCTTAATTAGGAAAGGGAAAATAGATTATGAAAGAAAACTGGCAGGGAACATAAAAACTGACTGCAAAAGATTTTATAGATATGTGAAGAGAAAGAGATTAGTTAAAACAAATGTAGGTCCCTTGCAGTCAGAAACAGGTGAGTTGATCATGGGGAACAAGGATATGGCGGAGCAATTGAATAACTACTTTGGTTCCGTCTTCACTAAGGAAGACATAAATAATTTGCCGGAAATAGCAGGGGACCGCGGGTCAAAGGAGATGGAGGAACTGAGTGAAATCCAGGTTAGCCGGGAAGTGGTAGGTAAATTGAATGGATTAAAGGCCGATAAATCCCCAGGGCCAGATAGGCTGCATCCCAGAGTACTTAAGGAAGTAGCTCCAGAAATAGTGGATGCATTAGTGATAATTTTTCAAAACTCTTTAGATTCGGGAGTAGTTCCTGAGGATTGGACGGTAGCTAATGTAACCCCATTTTTTAAGAAGGGAGGGAGAGAGAAAACGGGGAATTACAGACCAGTTAGTCTAACGTCGGTAGTGGGGAAACTGCTAGAATCAGTTATTAAAGATGGGATAGCAGCACATTTGGAAAGTGGTGAAATTATTGGACAAAGTCAGCATGGATTTACGAAAGGTAAATCATGTCTGACGAATCTTATAGAATTTTTCGAGGATGTAACTAGTAGAGTGGATAAGGGAGAACCAGTGGATGTGTTATATCTGGACTTTCAGAAGGCTTTTGACAAGGTCCCACATAAGAGATTAGTATACAAACTTAAAGCACACGGTATTGGTGGTTCAGTATTGATGTGGATAGAGAACTGGCTGGCAAACAGGAAGCAAAGAGTAGGAGTAAACGGGTCCTTTTCACAATGGCAGGCAGTGACTAGTGGGGTACCGCAAGGCTCAGTGCTGGGACCTCAGCTATTTACAATATATATTAATTATTTGGACGAGTGAATTGAATGCAACATCTCTAAGTTTGCGGATGACACTAAGCTGGGGGGCAGTGTTAGCTGTGAGGAGGATGCTAGGAGGCTGCAAGGTGACTTGGATAGGCTGGGTGAGTGGGCAAACGCATGGCAGATGCAGTATAATGTGGATAAATGTGAGGTTATCCACTTTGGTGGCAAAAACAGGAAGGCAGACTATTATCTAAATGGTGGCCGATTAGGAAAAGGGGAGATGCAACGAGACCTGGGTGTCATGGTACACCAGTCATTGAAAGTAGGCATGCAGGTGCAGCAGGCAGTGAAGAAAGCGAATGGTATGTTAGCATTCATAGCAAAAGGATTTGAGTATAGGAGCAGGGAGGTTCTACTGCAGTTGTACAGGATCTTGGTGAGATCATACCTGGAGTATTGCATACAGTTTTGGTCTCCAAATCTGAGGAAGGACATTATTGCCATAGAGGGAGTACAGAGAAGGTTCACCAGACTAATTCCTGGGATGGCAGGACTTTCATATGAAGAAAGACTGGATAGACTAGGCTTGTACTCGCTAGAATTTAGGAGATTGTGGGGGGATCTTATAGAAACTTACAAAATTCTTAAGGGGTTGGACAGGTTAGATGCAGGAAGATTGTTCCCGATGTTGGGGAAGTCTAGAACAAGGGGTCACAGTTTAAGGATAAGGGGGAAATCTTTTAGGACCATTTTTCACACAGAGAGTGGTGAATCTCTGGAATTCTCTGCCACAGAAGGTAGTTGAGGCCAGTTCATTGGCTATATTTAAGAGGGAGTTAGATGTGGCCCTTGTGGCTAAAGGGATCAGGGGGTATGGAGAGAAGGCAGGTACAGGATACTGAGTTGGCTGATCAGCCATGATCATATTGAATGGCGGTGCAGGCTCGAAGGGCCGAATGGCCTACTCCTGCACCTATTTTCTATGTTTCTATGTTAGTACCTCCACCAATGTAAAGCACTTTGGTCAACGAGAGTTGTTTTTTAAATGTGCTCTAGAAATATAAGTGACTTGACTACACATGGAATAATCAGGCATGCGTCCTTACCTATGGTGCAGTGTTCTCCGTTCCAGCCCTCGCGGCATTCACATTTTCCATCCTTGCAGCTCCCGTGCTCGGCGCAGCGAGGGTGACAGACCCGCTGGTCGCAGGCCAGCCCCGTCCAACCTTCCTCACAGCGGCAGATCCCCGAGATGCAGACTCCGTGCGTGCCGCAATCCACCGAGCAGACCTCTGGAGGGAGAAGATAATGACCCGTCACACCACGGTCTAACGGTGCATAGAAACATCGGCTCTGCCCTGCCCTTGAATGTACTTAGGCAATACACAATAGACAATAGGTGCAGGAGTAGGCCATTCGGCCTCTTCGAGCCAGCACCGCCATTCAATGTGATCATGCCTGATCTTTTTTAACTATCTGAGGATATCTGATAGTGTGGAGCCCCCTACAAGCTGCAGGAGACCTCATAGATAGAAGGCATAATTTCCTCTCAACCAATAGACAATAGGTACAGGAGTAGGCCATTGGACCCTTTCGAGCCAGCACCGCCATTCAATGTGATCATGGCTGATCATCCACAATCAACACCCCGTTCCTGCCTTCTCCCCATATCCCCTGACTCCGCTATCTTCAAGAGCCCTATCTAGCTCTCTCTTGAAAGTATCCAGAGAACCGGCCTCCACTGCCTTCCGAGGCAGAGAATTCCACAGACTCACAACTCTCTGTGTGAAAAAGTGTTTCCTCGTCTCTGTTCTAAATGGCTTACCCATTATTCTTAAACTGTGGCCCCAGGTTCTGGACTCCACCAACATCGGGAACATGTTTCCTGCCTCTTGCGTGTCCAAACCCTTAATAATCTTATGTGTTTCAATAAGATCCCCTATCATCCTTCTAAACTCCAGAGTATACAAGCCCAGCTGCTCCATTCTCTCAGCGTATGACAGTCCCGCCATCCCGGGAATTAACCTTGTGAACTTACGCTGATCATCCAAAATCAGTACCCCGTTCTTGCTTTCTCCCCATATCCCTTGATTCCGTTAGCCATCTGAACCATCCTACCAACAACCAGAGAGCAGTCCTGAGCTACTATCTACCTCAGGGGTGGGGAACCTGCAGCCTTATGGCCCCATGCGGCCTTCTAGGCTATTAAGAGCCCTATCTAGCTCTCTCTTGAAAGCATCCAGAGAACTGGCCTCCACGCCGTTTGAGACAGAGAATTCCACACTTCCACATGATTGCACCAGATTGTAGGTAATATGAGTGAATTTCACTGCAGCGAGGTGCATGTAATCAGGCATGCTTTATTTAGTATCATTGGTAGACAAAAATGCTGGAGAAACTCAGCGGGTGAGGCAGCATCTATGGAGCGAAGGAATAGGTGACGTCTGAAGAAGGGTCTCGACCGGAAACATCACCTATTCCTTCGCACCACAGATGCTGCCTCACCCGCTGAGTTTCTCCAGCATTTTTTGTCTACCTTCGATATTTCCAGCATCTGCAGTTCTTTCTGAAACATAAAGTGTCGTTGAATCTTTTATTGATTACATGCAAAGAAAGAGCGGAGTTGTGTTACTCACCGACTGAACAGTCTGGGCCAATCCAGTCGGGGTCACAGCGGCAGAGGCCAGTTTCCGGGATGTAAGTGCCGTGCCCCGTGCACTGGTCCGGGCACTGGGCGCGAGGAATCTCACAGTTTAATCCTCCCCAGCCTGGGTTGCAGTGACAGTCCCCATGGGCACACACTCCGTGACTTGAGCACGTCGGATCCAAGCAATCCACTGGAAGACATCAACAGAGCCACGCAGCGTCAGCCAGCTGTGATAATCAAGGACCCGTCTCATCCGCTGTTCCAGGTGTCAACTTCTCTACATCGGCGAGACCAAGCGCTAGGCTCGGCGATCGTTTCGCCGAACACCTCCGCTCAATCCGTCTTAACCTACCTGATCTCCCCGCTGGCCCAGCGCATCAACTCCCCCTCCCATTCCCAATCTGACCTAAAACCCCTGTCCCACGGTACGAGTTCATTCCAAGAGCTCTCCCGAGTTTGCCCTGATTCGAACTCGGAGATTTACGGTAATGGCCACTCGTCGGTACTCGGGGCTCTCGTGGACATTTTTCAACATGTTGAAAAATCTTCACGAGTCTTCCCGTGCTTACCTGCCGTTAGCGAGTCTTCCCGAGTACCTGCCGTTAGCGTTACGAGCCGCTAAGAGACGTCGCCGAGCTCCGACGTACCCGCTACGTTCATTCTCCGTGCTTACCACGAGTTTAATTTTTTTTAAACTCGGGAGAGCTCTTGGAATGAACTCGTACCGTGGGACAGGACTATTACTGTCCTGGGCCTCCTCCATGGCCAGAGTGAGGCCCAGCGCAAATTAGAGGAGCAGCACCTCATATTTCGCTTGGGTAGTTTACACCCCAGTGGTATAAACATTGACTTCTCTAACTTCAGGTTGTCCCTGCTTTATCCCTCCTTCCCCTCCCCTTCCCAGTTCTCCCACTAGTCCTACTGTCTCCGACTACATTCTATCTCTGTCCTGTCCCCTCATAGAAACAAAGAAAATAGGTGCAGGAGTAGGCCATTCGGCCCTTCGAGCCTGCACCGCCATTCAATATGATCATGGCTGATCATCCAACTCAGTATCCCGTACCTGCCTTCTCTCCATACCCCCTGATCCCTTTAGCCACAAGGGCCACATCTAACTCCCTCTTAAATATAGCCAATGAACTGTGGCCTCAACTACCTTCTGTGGCAGAGAATTCCACAGATTCACCACTCTCTGTGCGAAAAATGTTTTTCTCATCTCGGTCCTAAAGGATTTCCCCCTTATCCTTAAACTGTGACCCCTTGTCCTGGACTTCCCCAACATCGGGAACAATCTTCCTGCATCTAGCCTGTCCAACCCCTTAAGAATTTTGTAAGTTTCTATAAGATCCCCCCTCAATCTTCTAAATTCTAGCGAGTACAAGCCGAGTCTATCCAGTCTTTCTTCATATGAAAGTCCTGACAACCCAGGAATCAGTCTGGTGAACCTTCTCTGTACTCCCTCTATGGCATCAGTCTGAAGAAGGGTCTCGACCCGAAACGTCGCCCATTCCTTCTCTCCAGAGATGCTGCCTGTCCCGCTGAGTTCCTCCAGCATTTTGTGTCTACCTTCGGTAAGGAATAACTCTGGTAAAGAAAGGCCTGTTGCCAAGGCCTCTTGAAGATAACATTCAGATCAGAAGCAAAGTAATTCACACATGTCAAAATATAGTGCGAGGATGGTTGCTTGGCGCAGCAGAGCTTGTTTTCAGTGATTATCCACAATCTTTTGTCAGCAAATAGCTATTACTTCTGACATCTCATCTTCAACAGCATGAAGTGCTTTGTAGATACCAACATTTCAAATGTCACTATGCAAGAATAAACATGCTTTTTTTATATTATCTGCTGTTGGAATTTCTCCCAGCATCATTATGATGGAAAAAAATAGCATTTTTCCAATGTTGTGGAGTACAAGTAGCAATTATATTTTAGGTAGCCAAAAATGCTGGAGAAACTCAGCTAGTGCAGTAGCATCTATGGAGCGAAGGAAATAGGCAACGTTTCGGGCCGAAACCCGGAAGGAAATAGGCAACGTTTCGGGCCGAAACGTTGCCTATTTCCTTCGCTCCATAGATGCTGCTGCACCCGCTGAGTTTCTCCAGCATTTTTGTGAACCTTCGATTTTCCAGCATCTGCAGTTCCTTCTTAAGCAATTATATGTTAGTTTAGTTTAGAGATACAGCGCGGAAACAGGCCCCTCCTCGGCCCACCGAGTCCGCACCGACCAGCGACTAACACTATCCTACACACACTAGGGACAATTTACAGAAGGCAATTAACCTACAAACCCGCACGTCTTTGGAGTGCGGGAGGAAACCGGAGCATCCGGGGAAAACCCACGCAGGTCACGGGGAGAACGTTCAAACTCCGTACAGACAGCGCCCGTGGTCAGGATTGAACCCTGGTCTCAGGCTCCACGCCGACCAGCGATCCCCACACATTAACACTATCCTACACCCACTAGGGACAATTTTGACATTTAGCAAGCCAATTCGCCTACAAACCTGTACGTCTTTGAAGTGTGGGAGGAAACCGAAGATCTCGGAGAAAACCCACGCAGGTCACGGGGAGAACGTACAAACTCCATACAGACAGCGGCAGTAATCGGGATCGAACCCAGGTCTCCGGCGCCGCATTCGCTGTAAGGCAACAACTCTACCGCTGTGCCACTGTGACTGCCCGAAGTGCTTAGAAGGGTTTGGACCTGAAACGTCACCTATTCGTTTTCTCCAGAAATACTGCCTGACCCGCTGAGTTACTCCAGCACTCAGTGAAATGTCGCCTATCCAGGTTCTCCACAGATGCTGCCTGACCCGCTGAGTTACTCCAGCACTCTGTGTCTATCTAAGATTTAGAGGGCAGATCAATTTCTCTCCTGGGTTAAATAAAGTTCTATCGTATTGTTGCGTTTCGTATCGTAAAAAACGAGCAAATGGGCCCAGCTTAAATGGGGCATCATGTCAGATGAGTTGGGCCGAAGGGCCTCCATCTCCACTGTATGACTCTTTAGCATGGCCAATACCTACCCTGATGTTCCCTCATCCTCACCTGACCTCATTACTCTATGAAAGACAAATGTTATACATATTTATAAAACAAAACACAAGCACCACAACAAGCAGCCAGTAAAATGTAATTTTTCCATTCAAGTGATGATAATCAAGTATGTCAACTTTTAGAGTATTAAATGATACACATACAAGCTGATTTGTCATAATTAGCATGTCGTGAGGTCAATTAGAAGCTTATTACAACTCGTTATATCTTGATTAGAGGGAAATTATTGCCTGAGAATTAAAAATATGTTTTAATCAGCATTTGCTTTCCATTGATATCCTATCGTGGGGCGTCACAGCTGTAGAGTTGCCGCCTCACGGCGTCACAGACCCGGGTTCGAATCTAACTACGGGCGCTGTCTGTACGGAGTTTGTACGTTCTCCCCGTGACCTGCGTGGGTTTTCTCCGAGACCTTCGGTTTCCTCCCACACTCCAAAGACGTAAAGGATTTGTAGGTTAATTGGCTTGGTGTAATTGTATGAATGTAAAATTGTCCTCAGTGTGTGTAGGGTAGTGTTAATGTGCGGGCATCGCTGGTCGGCACGGACTCGGTGGGCCGAAGGGCCAGTTTCAGTGCTGTATCTCTAAACCAAACTAAACTAATCCCCAACCATTTGAATGTAAGCAGCTCTGGAGTCACCTTCCCTCTGGAAGGCGACTGTCAAAGCTGCCGCAGCCATACATAAAAACAGTTTTTATCCACGAGTAGTTGCACTACTTAACAGCCAAAAATCTGTAGCCTCCCTTTGATCTGGTATTTTGTTGGTTCACATGCCTGATCAATGGTGTTTTATCATTAATGTTTTATTATTATTAATGTTTAGTGTTTTCTGAGTCATTCGTAACTGTCACTGTGTGTCATGTTGTTGCTTGTGGGCGGAGCACCAAGGCAAATTCCTTGTATGTGAATAATTGATCAATAAATTTACTTACTTACTTTCTGATGAACATAGGGGAATCTATCTGTGGTGGTGCTACAATGCATCAACCTGAAGAAGGATCCCGACCCGAAACGTCACCTATCCATGTTCTCCACAGATGCTGCCTGACCCGCTGAGTTACTCCAGCACTCTGTGAAACGTCACCTATCCACGTTCTCCACAGATGCTGCCTGACCCGCTGAGTTACTCCAGCACTCTGTGAAACATCACCTATCCATGTTCTCCACAGATGCTGCCTGACCCGCTGAATTACTCCAGCACTCTTGTTTGTTGGGCCCCTCCCCAATCTAATGGGTTAGCAGCAATAATGGGGCTGAATGGTAAATGGTCCAGGAGCTGATGTTTTGAGCTCAGATAAATGAGAATGGTGCAAAGAAGGGAGGACTAAAGGCTTAAAATGATATCTCAAAGGATATTGGGTAATAAACATTCTTATGTGGGGGTGGGCCAAGTTAGGAGACTGAGATCGTGACAAGAGAACTGGGCAAAATCACGTAAGTGGGACAGGCCCTTTTAGTGCTAAATGCAGGAAGCAACGAAAGGAAAAAGATCAAATTAAAATTGGAGATAAATGTGTCCCACTTAATTAAATTACTTCATCTTTCAAAGAAAGACCATCCAGTTAAATCTGGAAACCAATTAGTGATTTGTTTTAGCTGAGCTCAGCACAGGTCAGTGTTAATTCCTCACACATTCGAGACAAAGGTTCAAATGCTCAACATCAATTAGGTAAATGAGAAAATCAAAAAGGACTCGGAGCAGATAAGCAATTTTATTTCTTCTTTGTTCTAATTTGATTCTTTCTAATCATGGAGAGGACATCATTCTCTCATGGAGAGAATGGAGAGGCTGGGCTTGTACACTGGAGTTTAGGATGAGAGGGCATCGCATTGAAACATATAAGATTATTAAGGTACGCAAAAATGCTGGAGAAACTCAGCGGGTGCAGCAGCATCTATGGAGCGAAGGAAATAGGCGACGTTTCGGGCCGAAACCCTTCTTCAGACTGATAGGGGGTGGCGGTGAGAAGGAAGGAAAAAGGGAGGAGGAGGAGCCCGAGGGCCGGGGGATGGGAGGAGACAGCTAGAGGGTTAAGGAAGGGGAGGAGACAGCAAGGGCTAACAAAATTGGGAGAATTCAATGTTCATGCCCTCCGGATGCAGGCTCCCCATGCGGAATATGAGGTGCTGTTCCTCCAATTTCCGGTGTTGCTCACTCTGGCAATGGAGGAGACCCAGGACAGAGAGGTCGGATTGGGAATGGGAGGGGGAGTTGAAGTGCTGAGCCACCGGGAGGTCAGGTAGGTTCTTGCGGACTGAGCGGAGGTGTTCGGCGAAACGATCGCCCAACCTACGCTTGGTCTCACCGATGTAGATCAGCTGACATCTAGAGCAGCGGATGCAGTAGATGAGGTTGGAGGAGATACAGGTGAACCTTTGTCGCACGTGGAACGACTGCTTGGGTCCTTGAATGGAGTCGAGGGGGGAGGTGAAGGGACAGGTATTGCATTTCTTGCGGTTGCAACGGAAAGTGCCCGGGGAGGGGGTGGTGCGGGAGGGAAGGGAAGAATTGACAAGGGAGTTGCGGAGGGAGCGGTCTTTGCGGAAGGCAGACATAGGGGGAGATGGGAAGATGTGGCGAGTGGTGGGGTCACGTTGGAGGTGGCGGAAATGACGTAGGATTACTTGGTGTATGTGACGGCTGGTGAGGTGAAAGGTGAGGACAAGGGGGACTCTGCCCTTGTTGCGAGTGCGGGGATGGGGAGAGAGAGCAGTGTTGCGGGGTATGGAAGAGACCCTGGTGCGAGTCTCATCTATGGTGGAGGAGGGGAATCCCCGTTTCCTGAAGAATGAGGACATTTAAGGGTTTGGACACGCTAGAGGCAGGAAACATGTTCCCCATGTTGGGGGAGTCCAGAACCAGGGGCCACAGTTTAAGAATAAGGGGTAAGCCATTTAGAACGGAGACGAGGAAACACTTTTTCACACAGAGTGTTGTGAGTCTGTGGAATACTCTGCCTCAGAGGGTGGTGGAGGCCGGTTCTCTGGATACTTTCAAGAGAGAGCTAGATAGGGCTCTTAAAGATAGCGGAGTCAGGGAATACAGGGAGAAGGCAGGAACGGGCTACTGATTGGGGATGATCAGCCATGATCACATTGAATGGCGGTGCTGGCTCGAAGGGCTGAATGGCCGACTCCTGCACCTATTGTCTATTGTCTCCCGGTGACCTGCGTGGGTTTTCTCCGGGTGCTCCGGTTTCCTCCCGCACTCCAAAGACCTACAGGTTTGTAAGTTACTTCGGCTTGGGTGAAATAAATTGTTAATTGCCCCTAGTGTGTGTCGGAGAGTGCAGTGTGCGGGGTTCGTTGGTCAGAGGGCCTGTGTCCACGCTATATCTCTAAACTAAGCTGCTGCAAATCGATCAGAAATTATATTAAGTAATGGAATTAATTTTATTGGTTTGTATTCATAACTAAGACTGGAGTTGGCCATTTTGTATGTGGCTGGATTTACCACGAAATAGAATTAGAAGTAGTTAATTGCCTTTTAAAAAACTTACTGGGTCACGAGCATGCCTTCAGCATTCTGTTTATTATATTTAAGTTGTGACGATGACGTTCGACCTGAGAATCGCAGTTTGCTGCGGAGCCAAATGTTCCCTCAAAACAGAGAACAAATCGTGCTTGTGATTCGATTTTGCTCTCCACTCATTTGAGAATTAATTATTGGCAGAAAGCCAGAACCAGGGGCCACACAGCCTCAGAATGAACGGGAGGTCATTTAAGACTGTGGTGAGAAAAAAACTTTTTCACCCAGAGAGTTGTGGATTTAGTGGAATTCCCTGCCACAGAGGGCAGTGGAGGCCAAATCACTGGATGGATTTAAGAGCGAGTTAGATAGAGCTCTAGTGGCTAGTGGAGTCAAGGGATATGGGGAGAAGGCAGGCACGGGTTATTGATTGGGGATGATCAGCCATGATCACAATAAATGGCGGTGCTGGTTCGAAGGGCCGAATGGCATCCTCCTGCACCTATTTTCTATGTTTCTATGTTTCTATGTTAACCGATCGATGTAAGCGAGCGGGTTAAGGGCGTGTTGCACTTTCACGAACTAATTCAGGACCTTTTTTACTCGTGGACATTTTTCATCAGGCTAGAAAACCCCCCCGACCTACTTGATGCCACGAGTACCTACGACCAGCATCATGGCCTGTTACGACCTAGCTACAACCTCGTGACGACCATGCTGCGAGTATAAGTCAAGGGCAGAGGTGGTGAATTAGGTCGTGGAAGTGGGACAGGCCCTTTAAGATTCAAGGGGACGAGGCCTTGTTTTGGGGTGCAGTTGTACAAGGTTAATGGTACTTAGCATTATTTTCCTACACCACTTAGTCAGTCATTTCTCCCACTGCCATTCTCTACACACACCTGCCCATATTGATTACTCAGGTAATCTCAGGTGTGGTGAACGGAGAGCGGAGACTGCGCAACGGTTCATTGACCTCGATGTTCTCCAACATCGTCCGACTGTCAGGGACAGCGGCAGCTCAGGAATGGAGGCAGGTTCTCTGGATACTTTCAAGAGAGAGCTAGATGGGGCTCTTAAAAATAGCGGAGTCAGGGGATATGGGGAGAAGGCAGGAACGGGGTACTGATTGGGGATGATCAGCCATGATCACATTGAATGGCGGTGCTGGCTCGAAAGGCCGAATGGCAATTGTCTAATGTCTATTGTCTATAGAAACTCAGCAGGTGAGGCAGCATCTATGGAGCGAAGGAATGGGTGACGTTATCAGTCTGATAAAGGGTCTCGCCCCAAAACGTCTCCCATTCCTTCTCTCCAGAGATGCTGCCTGAGTTACTCCAGTATTTGGAGATACTGTGCAGATACAGGCCCTTCGGCCAACCGAGTCCACGCCGACCAGCGATCACTCCGTACACTAACACGATCATACACACTAGGGACAATTTACAATTTTCCTACAAGCCAATTAACCTACAAACCTGCACGTTAGATAGAGCTCTTGAGGTTAGTGGAGTCAAGGGATATGGGGAGAAGGCAGGCACGGGTTATTGATTGGGGACGATCAGCCATGATCACAATGAATGGCGGTGCTGGCTTGAAGGGCCGAATGGCCTCCTCCTGCACCTGTTTTCTATGTTTCTATGTTTCCAGGGAAACAAGTCAGCATTCTTGATGTTCCATCAGCCACATCTCCAATGCATGAGGTCTCACTTTCCTAAACCTTGCTGCAGGAGACCAATTCTACGGATAACTTCACACGCCACGGAAAAGGGCCCTTTGGCCCACCATGTCCATGCCATCCAATCGTATCTGGGCCTCTGGCGCTGCGAGGCAGCAGAACTACCCACTGCGCCACTGTGCGGCAGAGATTAGATTGGATTCAATTTATGGTCATTATCTCATAAGAGACAACGAAATAGATTTTCCTTACGGTCATAAAAAATATTAAAAAGCACAAACAGAGAAGTCCACAACACAACATGCCCTACGTTAGTTAATTCTCCGTGCTTACCACCAGTTTGATTTTTTTTTAACTCGGGAGAGCTCTTGGAATGAACTCGCACCGTGGGACAGTTTAACTTGGTCCATCCTCACATAAGAATGTTTATTGCCCAATATCTTTCTCCTTTGAGATATCATTTTAAGCCTTTGGTCCTCCCTTTCTTTGCTCCATTCTCACTTATCTGAGCTCAAAAATATTAGCTCCTGGACCATTTACCATTCAGCCCCATTATTGCTCCTAGCCCATTAGATTGGGTAGGGCCCCATCAAGCAAGGAAACATTTTTTCTCTCGGAGAGTTGTCAGTCTGTGGAATTCTCTGCCTCAGAAGCTGTGGAGGCAGGTTCTCATGGCTGATCATCCCCAATCAGTACCCCGTTCCTGCCTTCTCCCCATATCCCCTGACTCCGCTATCTTTAAGAGCTCTATCTAGCTCTCTCTTGAAAGTAACCAGAGAACTGGCCTCCACCGCCCTCTGAGGCAGAGAATTCCACAGACTCACAACTCTCTGTGTGAAAAAGTTTTTTCCTCATCTCCGTTCTAAATGGCCGACCCCTCATTCTTAAACTGTGCCCCTGGTTCTGGACTCCCCCAACATCGGGGACATGTTTCCTGCCTCTAGCGTGTCCAAATCCTTAATAATCTTATATGTTTCAATAAGAAACCCTCTCATCCTTCTAAATTCCAGAGTGTGCAAGCCCAGCCGCTCCATTCTCTCAGCATATGACAGTCTCGCCATCCCGGGAATTCACCTGGTGAACCTACGCTGCACTCATTCAATAGCAAGAATGTCCTTCCTCAAATTAGGGGACCAAACCTGGGGTCTCACTAGGAGAACGTACAAACTCCGTACAGACAGCACCCGTAGTCGGGATCGAACCCGGGTCTCTGGCGCTGTCAGGCAGCAACTCTACCGCTGCGCCATCGTGCCACGCATTACTATTATCATTCAGGCTGACGAGCTGACGAGCTACCACATCTCCCATCATAGCAAAAGGATTTGAGTATAACAGCAGGGAGGTTCTACTGCAGTTGTACAGGGTCTTGGTGAGACCACACCTGGAGTATTGCGTACAGTTTTGGTCTCCTAATCTGAGGAAAGACATTCTTGCCATAGAGGGAGTACAGAGAAGGTTCACCAGACTGATTCCTGGGATGGCAGGACTTTGATATGAAGAAAGACTGGATAAACTCGGCTTGTACTCGCTAGAATTTAGAAGATTGAGGGGGGATCTTATAGAAACTTACAAAATTCTTAAGGGGTTGGACAGGCAAGATGCAGGAAGATTGTTCCCAATGTTGGGGAAGTCCAGAACTAGGGGTCACAGTTTAAGGATAAGGGGGAAGTCTTTTAGGACTGAGATGAGAAAAACATTTTTCACACAGAGAGTGGTGAATCTGTGGAATTCTCTGCCACAGAAAGTAGTTGAGGCCACAGTTCATTGGCTATATTTAAGAGGGAGTTAGATGTGGCCCTTGTGGCTAAAGGGTTCAGGAGGTATGGAGAGAAGGCAGGTACAGGATACTGAGTTGGATGATCAGCCATGATCATATTGAATGGCGGTGCAGGGTCGAAGGGCTGAATGGCCTACTCCTGCACCTATTTTCTATGTTTCTATGTTGAAACCTCCAGAGACTGGAGACGTAGCGTTAAAATGTATTATACTGGGTTTTCAATTTTGGTTGGGCCGAATTATCTACTTTTGAATTGTTCAGCGTTCTAGAGAATGGAGTGCTGCAATGTTCCATTAAAATCATCCACCAGGCATGACACCCGGTAGAGTTGCTGTCTCACAGCGCCAAAGACTCGGGTTCGATTCCGACTACGGGTGCTGTCCGTACCAATTGTCCCTAGTGTGTGTCAGTGTGCGGGGATAGCCGGTCGGCACGGGCAAGGTGGGCCGAACGGCCTGTTTCCGCGCTGTATCTCTAAACTAAACTAAACCAAGTCTAAAAATTAAAGCTAAATGCTCTGTAATTCTAAGATAGACACAAAAAGCTGGAGTGACTCAGCGGGTCAGGCAGCATCTCTGGAGAGAAGGAATGGGCGACGTTTCAGGCCGAGACCCTTCTTGTCCTGGAATTCTGCTGGGGGGAAATAACTATAACCATATAACCATATAACAATTACAGCACGGAAACAGGCCATCTTGACCCTTCTAGTCCGTGCCGAACACGTATTCTCCCCTAGTCCCATATACCTGCGCTCAGACCATAACCCTCCATTCCTTTCCCGTCCATATAACTATCCAATTTATTTTTAAATGATAATAACGAACCTGCCTCCACCACCTTCACTGGAAGCTCATTCCACACAGCCACCACTCTCTGAGTAAAGAAGTTCCCCCTCATGTTACCCCTAAACTTCAGTCCCTTAATTCTCAAGTCATGTCCCCTTGTTTGAACCTTCCCTACTCTCAGTGGGAAAAGCTTATCCACGTCAACTCTGTCTATCCCTCTCATCATTTTAAAAACCTCTATCAAGTCCCCCCTTAACCTTCTGCGCTCCAAAGAATAAAGCCCTAACTTGTTCAACCTTTCTCTGTAACTTAGTTGCTGAAACCCAGGCAACATTCTAGTAAATCTCCTCTGTACTCTCTCTATTTTGTTGACATCCTTCCTATAATTAGGCGACCAAAATTGTACACCATACTCCAGAATTGGCCTCACCAATGCCTTGTACAATTTTAACATTACATCCCAACTTCTATATTCAATGCTCTGATTTATAAAGGCCAGCACACCAAAAGCTTTCTTTACCACCCTATCTACATGAGATTCCACTTTCAGGGAACTGTGCACAGTTATTCCCAGATCCCTCTGTTCACCTGCATTCTTCAATTCCCTACCATTTACCATGTACGTCCTATTTTGATTTGTCCTGCCAAGATGTAGCACCTCACACTTATCAGCATTAAACTCCATCTGCCATCTTTCAGCCCACTCTTCCAACTGGCATAAATCTCTCTGTAGACTTTGAAAATCTACTTCATTATCCACAACCCCACCTATCTTAGTATCATCTGCATACTTACTAATCCAATTTACCACACCATCATCCAGATCATTGATGTACATGACAAACAACAGTGGACCCAACACAGATCCCTGTGGCACCCCACTAGTCACTGGCCTCCAACCTGACAAACAACCATCCACCATTACTCTATTCAAATATTTGTGAGATAAAGTGGAGCGGACATTTACAACATGGTCACATTTCGAGGGCAGTGAGGAGTATATTTGTTGTTTGTGGAACTAATACAACTGACGACAGGAGGAGCCTCTGGTCAGAACCAACTTCACTGACCACAGTTGCAGAATAAATTGCAGCTACATTTCTAGTCTGTTCACTGCTGGAAGTATAACTCGTCAAATCGTTCTCCCATTTACTGCACTCTCTCATCTAACGTCCCAGCGAAAATACAATTTTGGAAGATTATTCCGCTGGCTGCAGTGATCTTCTGTTCTTTAGACCAAATAATGCCCAGAGTAGAGGAATCGAGAATCAGACGACACAGGTTTAAGGTGAGGGGGAGGGGGGAAAGATCTAATAGGAACCTGAGGGGTAACTTTTTCCACACAGAGGGTGGTGGGTGTATGGAACGAGCTGCCGGAGGAGGTAGTTGAGTCCGGGACTATCGCAACATTTAAGAAACATTTAGACAGGTACATGGATAGGACAGGTTTGGAGGGATATGGGCCAAACGCAGGCAGGTGGGACTAGTGTGGCTGGGTCGTGCTGGACGGTGTGGGCAAGTTGGGCCGAAGGGCCTGTTTCCACGCTGGATCACTCGATGAAACTATGACCAAATGGACATATTTTAGATTCACGAGAGACACAAAATGCGCGGCACGGTGGCGCAGCGGTAGGGTTGCTGCCTTGCAGTGCCGGAGACACGGGTTCGATCCTGACTACGGGTACTGTCTGTACGGAGTTTGACAGTTCTCCCCGTGACCTGTGTTAGTTTTCTCCGAGATCTTCGGCTTCCTCCCACACTCCAAAGACGTGCAGGTATGTAGGTTAATTTTCTTTGGTTAGTTGTAAAATTATCCCTAGTGTGTGGGATAGTTCTAGTGTAAGGGGTCGGCATGGAATTGGTGGGCCGAAGGGCCTGTTTCCTCGCTGTATCTCTAAAGTCTAAAGTTTAGGAATTCAAAGAAATGTCTCATTCAGATCGAGCGTGGGATGGTACAGCATAGGACCAGGCCCTTCAGCCCACAATGTCTGTGCTGAGACCATCACTTATCTCCCAGCATGTCATCCATATGCATGCAATTCCCTACAGGTCCATGTGCCTAACAAAAAGCTTCCAAAACGCCACGATCGTATCTGCCTCCACCACTACCTCTGGCAGCACGTTCCAGGCAGCCACCATCCTCAATGAGGTACATATTAAGTTATAACACCAGGAAAGCAGGATTGAACATGGAGTGGACGCAAAATGCTGGAGTAACCCAGCGGGACAGGCAGCATCTCTGGAGAGAAGGAATGGGTGTCGTTGGGGGTCGAGTCCCTTCTTCGGGTTTGAATGGAGCCACTCGTTCCAGATCAACTCTGGATGAGGGACAGAAGGCATCAGTCTGGATGCTTTTTATTTTTTTGCAGGTGTTAACAAGCAATTACATGTGGAATTTCTGGCAATCAAAACACGATAAAGACGCACACACTGCTCCTGGTGATGTTAAATTAACCTGAAATGATGCACTTCATAGCTGAATCGTTCTCTCCAACTCAGTCTTGATGAGCAACAGAGCGAAGAATAATATCGTGCAGAGACTGTGAGCGCCATGTAAATAAAAGCAGACAATGGGCCACGATGATGCTCTATCCGATTGCATGCAGAACAACAAGGTTTTTAGTTATTTATGTTGTGACATTGGATGGAAGCTGCATACCAAATCTCCTTGCGCTTATGTGCAATGACAACAAAAGATATTATTATTATTATTATTATTATTATTATTAAGGCCGGCACGGTGGTGCAGCGGGTAGAGCTGCTGCCTCGGCACCAGAGAACAGGGTTCGATCCTGACCTCGAGCGTTGTCCGTGTGTGCAGTTTCTAAGTTCTCCCCGTGACCGCGTGGGTTTCCTCCGGGTGCTCCAGTTTCCCCCCACATCCTCAAAGACGTGCTGGGCTGTCGGTTAATCGGCCCTTCGCAAATTGTGGCCAGTGTGTAGGGAGTGGGTGCCGAAGTTGGATAACATAGAACTACTCCTGCACTTATTGTCTATTGTCTATTGTCTTCTCTCCAGAGGTGCTGCCTGTCCCGCTGAGTTACTCCAGCATCTTGTGTCTACCTTCTGCCCTATAATAATTTCTACATATGGAATTAATGAGGATATTTTGTTCTCAATCATTTTATTTGCCAGAAAGTGAAAATGGACAAGAATGCTCCGAAGTTTCTGATAGTAAAAGAAAATAAAAGAAAAAAGGGATATGTGCACGTCACAGGGAATACACACACACGCACAAGCACACACACACAGATACACACACACACAGATACATACACACACACACACACACAGATACATACACACACACGCACACGCACACACACACACAGATACACACACACACAGATACATACACACACACACGCACACACACGCACACACACACACAGATACACACACACAGATACATACACACACACACACACACGCCCACACACGCACACACACACAGATACATACACACACACACATACACACACACAGATACATACACACACACACACAGATACATACACACGCACACACACACAGATACACACACACACACACACACGCACACACACACACAAACACACACACACACACAGATACACACACACACAGATACACACACAGATACATACACACACACACACACACGCACACACACACACACGCACACGCACACACACACACGCACACACACACGCACACACACAGATACATACACACACACACACACACACACACACACACACACACACACACACACACACACACACACACACACAGATAATCATGTGTTTCTACGGGAAAATAACTAGCTACATCATATTGTCGTTATATGACACACAGCTGTATCTAGTTTAGTTTCGCTTGGTTTAGTTTAGTTTAGAGATGCAGCATAGAAACAGGCAGTGTCTTAAACCCAGTTAGCACATCGGCCACTGATGGCAGATAAAGGCTGGCACGGAGACAGGCTTGCGACTGCACCACGACAGGCCGGTCACACTACAATCTGCACGCTACCATTCACTTCTTAGATAGATACAAAATGCTGGAGTAAAACCCCTTTCCCACGGTACGAGTTCATTCCAAGAGCTCTCACGAGTTTGCCCTGATTCGAACTCGGGAGATTTACGGTAATGGCCACTCGTCGGTACTCGGGGCTCTCGTGGACATTTTTCAACATGTTGAAAAATCTTCATGAGTCTTCCGGTTAGCGAGTCTTCCCGAGTACCTGCCGTTAGCGTTACAAGCCGCTAAGAGACGTCCCCGAGCTCCGACGTACCCGCTACGTTCAGTCTCCGTGCTTACCACGAGTTTGATTTTTTTTTAAACTCGGGAGAGCTCTTGGAATGAACTCGTACCGTGGGACAGAGATATTAACTCAGCGGGACAGGCAGCATCTCTGGAGAGAAGGAATGGACGATGTTTCGGGTCGAGACCCTTCTTCAGACTGGTTTCTTACACCGTTTACCTCTTGCTGTGCACCGCCTGTGGTGCTCGTGTGTGCCTCCATTATACTCATGGATGATATGATGTCATTTGACTGGACAGCGCGCAAACAAACACTTCATCCTGTACCTCGGTACATGTGACAAGAAGCAACCAACCCAGCACAAGTTTATCTGCAAAAGAATTTGCACGCGCGTGGCGACATCTGACCCACACACGTGGCGACACCTTACCCACACGCGTGGCGACATCTGACCCACACGCATGGCGACATCTAACGCACATGCCTGGTGGCATCTTACACACGTGTGACATCTTACGCACATGCCTGGCGGAACCTTACACACATGTGTGGCATCTTACGCACACGCCTGGTGGCATCTTACACGCATGTGTCAGCATCATACGCACACACGTGCCAGCAACCCTGCCTGCCAGTAACGTCACGGGTGCACGCGTGTACGGTACAGTCGGTGGACGGCTACACGGAACCTGCACGGGACTTGCGCCATCTTTTGTAAGCTACGATGATGTTTAAAGTTCAAAGTTAATTAGTAAACTTAATTAGTAAACTGTAAAGTTAATTTGTACAGTAACCTGCAAGAAAGAACTGCAGATGCTGGTAAAATCGACGGTGGACACAAAAATGCTGGAGCAACTCAGCGGGTCAGGCACCATCCCTGGAGAGAAGGAATTGGCGACGTTTGGGGTCGAGACTGATTTGGGTATAAGAGCAGGGAGGTTCTACTGCAGTTGTACAGGGACTTGGTGAGTACAGAGAAGGTTCACCAGACTGATTCCTGGGATGGCAGGACTTTCGTATGAAGAAAGACTGGATAGACTCGGCTTGTACACGCTAGAATTTAGAAGATTGAGGGGGGATCTTATAGAAACTTACAAAATTCTTAAGGGGTTGGACAGGCTAGATGCAGGAAGATTATTCCCGATGTTGGGGAAGTCCAGAACAGGGGGTCACAGTTTCAGGATAAGGGGGAAGTCTTTTAGGACCGAGATGAGAAAAATATTTTTCACACAGAGAGTGGTGAATCTGTGGAATTCTCTGCCACAGAAGGTAGTTGAGGCCAGTTCATTGGCTATATTTAAGAGGGAGTTAGATGTGACCCTTGTGGCTAAAGGGATCAGGGGGTATGGAGAGAAGGCAGGTACAGGATACTGAGTTTGGATGATCATCCATAATCATATTGAATGGTGGTGCAGGCTCGAAGGGCCGAATGTCTTACTCCTGCACCTATTTTCCATGTTTCTATGTTTCTACGAGACCCTTCTTCAGACTGAGTCACTGCAGCATTTCGAGTTGTACTGTAACTTTCCTCCGTTCTGGTTATTGTTGAGGGCAATACATACCATTTTTGAAGGTGGACACAAAATGCTGGAGTATCTCAGCGGGACAGGCAGCATCTCTGGAGAGAAGGAATGGGCGACGTTTTCAGACTCCACCCGACCCAAAACATCACCCATTCCTTCTCTCCAGAGATGCTGCCTGACCCGCTGAGTTACTCCAGCACTTTGTGCCTATCTTTGGTGTAAACCAGCATCTGCAGTTCCTTGCTGCACAGTACAGTCTGCAGTCTCCAAAGACGTGCAGGTTTGTAGGCTAATAGGCTACGGTATAATTACAAATTTCCCCTGGTGTGTGTAGGATAGTTGTCGCGCGCGGGGATCGCTGGTCGGCGTGGACACGGTGGGCCGAGGGGCCTGTTGACGTGCTGAATTTGAATTTGAATTTCTCAACAAGATTTTTTTTTGTTTTTGTTACCTTCCTCGCAGTTCTCGCCCTTGAACCTGGCGGAGCAGACGCAGGCGCCTGAGGTACACGTCCCACGGCCGCTGCAGGCTGGGTCGATGCACTGGCCCATCGGCACGTCGCACTCCGCACCCTTCCAGCTGCTGTAGCACATGCAGTTGCCCTTGGCGTATTGGCCGTTCCCACTGCACAGGACGGGGCAGGCGGCTGCAGGCACGGCGGCAGGCAGGAGCGCAGACGCAGGCGGAGACGGAGACGGGGCAGAAACAGGCAGACAAAGACAAAGAGAAATTAGTGCTCTCACCTGCCACAGCCCCGTAACTTAGTCGTCAAATACACACTCAAACATCAATTATATAGCGAGAATAGGCACAAAATGCTGGAGTAACTCAGCGGGACAGTGGATATATTTAAGGCAGAGATGGATAGATTCTTCATTAGTGCGGGTGTCAGAGGTTATGGGGAGAATGGAGTTATTAGGGAGAGATAGATCAGCCGTGATTGAACGGCGAAGTTGACTCGATGGGCCGAATTACCTAATTCTACTCCTATTCCTTATGACCCTATGACAGGCCACATCTTCTGGAGACAAGAAATGGGTGACGTTTCGGGTCGAGACCCTTCTTCAGACTGAGAGTTAGGGGAGAGGGAAACGAGAGGTATAGGCTCTGCTTTGTGCTGCAACTTGCCATACATTTAGTTTCCCTCCTCTCTCTGACACCCAGTCTGAAGAAGGGTCCCGATCCAAAACGTCACCTACTCCTTTCCTCCAGAGATGCTGCCTGGCCGGCTGAGTTACTCCAGCACTTCAGCATAAACCAGCATCTGCAGTTCCTTCTTACACGTTATACTGTGAGATTAAATACTAAAACATGAAATTCAAAATTAATAGCACCTATCTATTGTCTCTACTGTGATGGACTCATTTCCATGGGCTTAATTTTGACAAATGGCAAACAAATTTCTTAGAATTTAGAGTTTAGAGTTCAGAGCTTGTAGATACAGTGTGGCAGCAGGCCCTTCGGCCCACAGAGTCTGTGCCGGCCTTCAATCTCCCGTTCAGCCACTCAGGTCTCCTTGGTCATCTACTGCCGGCCCTGATTTGTTCTGGCCATTCCCTACCTCCAGTTCCCTCCCCTTTACTTTCAGTCTGAAGTAGGGTGGCCAACAATCTCACTCCCAAATAAGGGACAAAAGGTCAAGATAAGGGACAAATCCCCGACGGCTATTCGTTGACCGACTGGGCCGTGGCTGGGTGAATGATGAGTTGGCCCCGGTTGCTGGACTGTACACAAAGCCTAGCCGGCGGGCCAGCTGAGGAGTTTTGGCCCAGGCCTCGCTACGTGACGCTCAAAGTCCGGCGCCCCGTCCAACTCATGAACCGATGATCGGCCATGAGAAGGAGGGGTGGTGGTGGTGGCGGCGGTGAGCGAAGGTCCGAAGGTCGGACAGTTGGCCGGGCTGCCGACCGACCGACGGGGCTACGGGCGAGGCGCTGCTGCTGCTGCACTCCATGGGCTGCACTACGTCGGGACAGGTGAGGCGGGGCTGGACAGTCCCCTCGACCCGAGTAGTAGCGGTCAAATACGGGACAAGGGCGGTCCCGTACGGGACAAACCAATTTAGCCCAATATACAGGATATCCCGGCTAATATGGGACAGTTGGCCACCCTGACTGAAGAAGGGTTCTGACCCGAAACGTCATCCAACACTAGTTCTAGATTATCCCACTTTCTCATCCACTCCGTAATTTACAGAAATCAATTAAGGGCCTGTCCCACTTGGCCGCAATTTGCGCCACATTTACGCTTCAAATGTAAAATAGGTCGTGCATAAATCACGCCTAATTGTGCCGTCTGGTGCGCGTGACGTCATTAGAATACCCTGCGGCGCGCGGCCAGGCATGGTTATGCACGGTAACGTAACCATGCGTCACCAGGCAATACACCTGAAACGTCGGGAAGCCAGCGTGCGACACCAATGCGTCAGCGTGCATGCGCGATACATCAAGCAGGTGGCGCGCGAAGATTTAGTGCAGCACGAACTCCACACTCCTCCACGCCTCTCCATGCGCCCGACCCGCGCTACCCATGCGTCACAACGCGACAACCACATTTTTGGAGGTCGCGCAAATGGCGGCCAAGTGGGACAGGCCCGTTAACCTTCACGTGTTTGGAATGAGGGAGGAAACTGGGAACAGTCAGAGAAAATCCACGCGGTCACTGGGAGAACGTGCAAACTCCACCCAGACAGGACCCAAGGTCAGGATCGAACCCACGTCTCTGGTGCTGTGAGGCAGTGGTTCTACCTGCTGTGCCACCATACGGCCCATTCATTTTCTGAAATTAATTTTTGCCGAATTTTTTAATGTGTTTACGGTGTTCATCCTTTCCAATACTGTTCCTAAATTTCCTCTAGAGGAAATCTTCATCAGATTGCATCACAGTCTTCTTATAAGTTCCTCAATTCATGGGTGATAGGAGCAGAATTAGGCCATTTGGCCCATCAAGTCTACTCCGCCATTCTATCATGGCTGATCTATCTTTCCCTCTCAACCCCATCATCCTGCCTTCTCCCCATAACCCCTGATACCCATACTTATCCCTGCAAATAATATTCTTCACTGTAAATGGGTCGATTGTAATAGAGTCATGGAGTGATACAGTGTGGAAACAGGCCCTTCGGTCCAACTCGCCCACACCGGCCAACAATGTCCCAGCTACCCTAGTCCCACTTGCCTGTGTTTGGTCCATAACCCTCAAACCTGTCCTATCCATGTACCTGTCCAACTGTTTCTTAAATGATGGGATAGTCCCAGCCTCAACTACCTCCTCTGGCAGCTCGTTCCATACACCCACTACCCTCTGTGTGAAAACGTTACCTCTCAGATTCCGATTAAATCTTTTCCCTTTCACCTTCAACCTATGTCCTCTGGTCCTCAATATTCTGACTGATGAAGGCCAAAGCCTTTTTGACCAGCTTATCTACCTGCGACTCGACCTTCATGGTAGAGTTGCTGCCTTACAGCGAATGCAGCGCCGGAGACCCGGGTTCCATCCCGTCTACGGGTGCCGTTTGTACGGAGTTTGACCAGCGTGGGTTTTCACCGAGATCATCGTGGATAGGTGACGTTTCTGGTCTGGACCCTTCTTCAAAAGTAAGGTTCTGACCCGACTTCAGAATGATGTTGGTCTTACATAAGCCTGAAGAAGGGTCCCGACCGGAATCGTCACCTATCCATGTTCTCCAGAGATGCTGCCTGACCCGCTGGGTTACTCCAGCACTCTGTGAAATGTCACCTATCCATGTTCTCCACAGATGCTGCCTGACCCGCTGAGTTACTCCAGCACTCTGTGAAACGTCACCTATCCATGTTCTCCACAGATGCTGCCTGACCCGCTGAGTTACTCCAGCACTCTGTGAAACGTCACCTATCCATGTTCTCCACAGATGCTGCCTGACCCGCTGAGTTACTCCAGCACTCTGTGAAACGTCATCTACCCATGTTCTCCAGAGATGCTGCCTGACCCGCTGAGTTACTCCAACACTCTGTGAAACGTCACCTATCCATGTTCTCCACAGATGCTGCCTGACCCGCTGAGTTACTCCAGCACTTTGTCTTTCAATGGTTGTATTATTTTGTGAACTGGGATGGTTTGTTCAGTTTAGTTTAGTTTAGAGGTACAGCGTGGAAACAGGCCCTTCTGCCCCACCAAGTCCATGCCGACTGGCGATCCCCGCACACTAACACTATCCTATACACACTAGGGACAATTTACCATTTTTACCGAAGCCAATTAACCTACAAACCTCTACCTCTTTGGAGTGCGGGAAGATACTGGAGCACCCGGAGAAAACCCACGCAGGTCACGGGGAGAACGTACAAACTCCGTACCGACCGCACCCGTGGTCGGGATCGACCCCGGGTCTCTGGCGCTGTGAGGCGGCAACTCTACCGCTGCTCCACCGTGCCGCCCTTAAAAATAAACAACTTATTGTTTGTTGTTGATGGCGGCATTGTGTGGGGGGGGGGGTTTAGTTAATATGGCGGGATAGGAGGTTAGAAATAAAACCTGTGCGTCAGAACACAGGCCATTTCATCTGTGGCACCAAGTTTACGCTTCATTCCAAATGCAGGCTGGCGGAGAATGGCAGGTGCCACCACACCAAGTGATTCGATGCTAATTCCAGTCAGACTTGAGGGAAATGATCGTGGCCGAGAGTGACAGCGTTTTGAATTCAAAGGCGCAGGACAATATAATTACAATGCGTTGTTTCGATCTGGAGTGAGTGCTCATTTGCAGCGAAAAAGAATCAATTCTTTCTGTTTAAAGGGCACATTCCAAAGCTGCCGAAGACGTGAATCTTCGCCTTGCTTGCTGTGGTGTGGGTGAAGTCCGCCGACCTGCAAAGCTCCATGGCGATATTTCAGCAAGAAATATGCAACCTTCAAAGTTATTTTCCCATGGAAATGACGTCGGAACATGTAGCACCAAGTTGCAATTATTAGGAATAAGTGTTACTAAAAATAAGCGGATAGCTTCTACCACCAAACGGTGTTTGCTGCAATTTCCGAATGGACTCTTTGTCTAAAATCTTTGTCTCTGCCTCATAGGGCGGTGGAGGCCGGTTCTCTGGATACTTTCAAGAGAGAGCTAGATAGGGCTCTTAAAGATAGCGGAATCAGGGGATATGGGGAGAAGGCAAAAACGGGGTACTGATTGGGGATGATCAGCCATGATCACATTGGCCTACTCCTGCACCTATTGTCTAATGTCTAAAATATAAGCAATATATTTGCATTAGATTTGATGCTTCGGATGGCTATTTCCACCGGTGATTTTTGGTTTTTGCCGAATGACCGGGTGCCTAATTGGACTTCAGTGCAGGGGGGAGGGGGGCGGGGAAATATCGTGTCTGCCTTTCAAGGCAGTTTTTAGTCTAAATTGGGCACTTTTAACCTCGAATGTAAAGTTGTACCAAGCACTGTTAATATGGGCATGGCACAACTTAAGAGGAACCCACATGAATTGCCAAACCCAACCCTCAAGCTCCCAACGCCCACATTCGTAGTTTAGACTTAGAGATACAGCGCGGGAACTGGCCCTTCGGCCCACCGAGCCCGCGCCGACCAGCGATCCCCCCCGCTCACTAGTACTATCCCACACACACTAGGGACTATTTGCAATTTTTACCGAAGCCAATTAACCTACATACCTGTACATCTTTGGAGTGTGGGATGAAACCGGAGCACCCGGAGAAAAACCCACGCGGTCACTGGAGGGAGAGCGTACAAACTCCGCACAGACAGCACACGTAGTCAGGATCGAACCCGGGTCTCTGGCGCTGTAATGCAGCAATTCTGCCGCTGCGCCAACCCCTAATGAACGAATGACCCATTGACCATCTCCCTGCCCTCCTGTGCCACACCTAGCTCGCGTCTTTATATTTTTACTCTTCAGCTTGCTCCACGACAGTGGGCAAAGTGGAGGACTGACCTGCGACTTTGTTGAGGCCCATTTTTTCTTCACACGCGATATTGAGCATTGAGCTCAAAAGGTTTATGTGATAAGAGCAGAATTAGGCCATTCGGCCCATCAAGTCAGCTCTTCCATTCAATCACGGCTGGTCTATCTCTCCCTCTCAACCCCATTCTCCTGCCTTCTCCCCATAACCCCCGACACCCGTACTGATCAAGAAAAGCATTTTACTTTGGCTATCCTTGCATCATGCAGGAAATTGGGACTAGCTTAGACAGGGGATGTTTGTCGGCATGGGTGTGTTGGGCCGAAGGGCCTGATGTCATGCTGTACGACTGTATGGCTCGAAAGGCACCAATCAAAAAGGCTTCTCCAGCATAAGTTCTGGAGGGCGGCACGGTGGGGCAACGGTAGAGTTGCCACCTCACAGCGCCAGAGACCCGGGTTCAATCCCGACTACGGGTGCTGTCTGTACAGAGTTTGCACGTTCTCCCCGTGACCTGCGCGGGTTTTCTCTGAGATCTTCGGTTTCCTCAGCCACTCCAAAGACATGCAGGTTTGTGGGTTAATTGGCTTGGTAAATGTAAAAATTGTCCCTCGTGGGTGTAGGATAGTGTTATAGCCCTGTCCCACTGTACGAGCTAATTCAAGAGTTCTCCCGAGTTTGCCCTGATTCAAACTCGGAGAATTACGGTAATGGCCGCTCGTGGGTACTCGGGGCTCACGTGGACATTTTTCAACATGTTGAAAAATCTTCACGAGTCTTCACGTGCTTACCGCGTTTCCCGAGTACCTGCCGTTAGCGTTAGGAGACGTCCCGAGCTCCGACGTACCCGCTACGTACATTCTACGCGCTTACCACGAGTTTTTTTTTTTTTAAATCGGGAGAGCTCTTGGGTAAACTCGGATAGTGGGACAGGCCCTTTAATGAGCGGGGATTGCTGGTCGGCGTGGACCCGGTGGGCCGAAGGGCCTGTTTCCGTGCTGGGTCTCTAAACTAAACTAAACACAAGGAAGAGAGGTCTCCCAGGTGTGAGTGATGATTGTCCTCACGGACCTTGGGCGGGGGGGTGGGGGGTGTGGGGGTGGGGGGGTGGGGGGGGTGGTGCATAGAAGGAAGCGCTAAACCCAACAACTTGTCATTAACCCGCTGTGAATTATAATTGATTTTGTGAATAGCAAATCGGATTTTTTCTTAAACAGAAGCAAAGGAGGCTGAAGTGAGTTAAAGACATGACAGGTGACCCTGGGGAGATCAACAGATTCAAACACACAGCTGTTTAATTAAACTTTCAGTGAAGTTGTGCAACAGGTTTTTTTCGCAGAGGTTTTGCCCGTGATTGATGTGCATAATAATTTTATACGCCTCGAACTGAGCTGAACTGCAGTGACACTTCAGTCAGGACAACTCTTTCATTTACAAAGATGTGTCACCATGTAATTGTTTTCTCTTTGTTCCATCTGCTAATGGTCTGTGCAAAACCCAGTGGGCCAAGTGTTCAAAAGGACACAGAGTGCTGGAGTAACTCAGCGGGTCAGGCAGCATCTGTGGAGAACATGGATAGGCAACATTTCACAGAGTGCTGGAGTAACTCAGCAGGTCAGGCAGCATCTGTGGAGAACATGGATAGGCAACATTTCACAGAGTGCTGGAGTAACTCAGCAGGTCAGGCAGCATCTGTGGAGAACATGGATAGGCAACATTTCACAGAGTGCTGGAGTAACTCAGCGGGTCAGGCAGCATCTGTGGAGAACATGGATAGGCAACGTTTCACAGAGTGCTGGAGTAACTCAGCGGGTCAGGCAGCATCTCTGGAGAACATGGATAGGTGACGTTTCACAGAGTGCTGGAGTAACTCAGCGGGTCAGGCAGCATCTCTGGAGAACATGGATAGTGTAGGTGACTTTTCGGTTTGTATCCTTCTTAAGAATGAAGAAGGGTGCAGAAATTAAACGTCATCCATCCATGCTCTTCAGAGATGTTGCCTGACCCGCTGAGTTACTCCAGCACTTTGTGTCTTTTTGTGTAAACCAGCATAAGCAGTTAATTTAGTTTACTTGAGAGATACAGCGTGGAAACAGGACCTTCGGCCCACCGAGTCCATGCTGACCTGTGATCCCCGTACACTAGCACTATCCTACACAACGGGGACAATTTACGATCTTTATCGAAGCCAATGAACCTACACAACTGCATGTGAGGGGGATTCAGTGGAGGCGAGGTACAGTTGTGCCAATGGAAAGTATCCCCCCCTCACCGACTCCATCCAAGGACCCAAGCAGTCTCTCCAGGTGCATCAGAGGTTCACCTGCACCTCCACCAATCTCATCTATTGCATCCGCTGCTCTAGGTGTCAGCTGCTCTACATCGATGAGACCAAGCGTAGGCTTGGCGATCGCTTCACCCAACACCTCCGCTCGGTCCGCGATAACCGACCTCATCTCCCGGTGGCTCAGCACTTCAACTCCCCCTCCCATTCCGAATCTGACCTTTCTGTCCTGGGCCTCCTCCATGGCCAGAGTGAGTCCCACCGCAAATTGGAGGAGCAGCACGTCATATTTCGCTTTCATATTCCACCTTCCACTCCCCTTCCCAGCTCTCCCTCAGCCCACTCTCTCCCCCTCTTCCTTCTTCTTCTTCCCGCCCTCCCCCACCCCCCCCACCCCCACATCAGTCTGAAGAAGGGTCTCGACCCGAAACGTCGCCTATTCCTTCGCTCCATAGATGCTGCCTCTCCCGCTGAGTTTCTCCAGCATTTTTGTCTACCCTACAGTGGTGCCAAGGTAGGTCTCATCAACATGGGAAATGCCTGACCGTAAATAATATTAAGGCAAATAATACGAAAAGAAAAACCTACCCTTGTGCTTAAACTTAGAAAAATGTAATTGTCCATGAGTAGAGAGCCATAAACCATCAAGTACGCGCAACACTAATAAAACAGCAACTCAGCACGAAAACCAATATCTGAGACAATGATGTTTCGTACACAGCGCTGGGAACAACTTCAGCAGACAATGGCGATATTTCCTCTTTCAAAGTAATGCATTTATTCATTGGAAAGTATCTGAGCTTTGGGTCTTGGGCCAAATGATCGGACACGACACTTTAGATTTCAGCGATACACAGCGCGGGGAACAGGCCCTCTGATTCTGCGCCGACCGGCGATCGCCCCGTACACTAGCTCTATCCTACACACGCTCGGGACAATTTACCGAAGCCAATTGACCGACAAGCCCGCACGTCTTTGGGGTGTGGGAGGAAACCGGAGCACCCGGAGAAAACCCACGCAGGTCACGGGGAGAACGTACAGACAGCGCCCGTAATCAGGATCGAGCCCGGGTCTCTGGCGCTGTGAGTGTGAGGCAGCAACTCTACCATCGCACCGACGTGCCGCCCACAAATAGAATTAAAATCATCCGTTTTGGGGACTATTTTCGGCCAGTCGCTGCCTGGTTAAGTTGCTGCAAGGCACGACATCCAGGGCTGTGGAAGAAACTAAAATGGTCAGCTCCCTTACAACAGAAATTACTTCCCCATCACTCTCTCAACTTCCCCTAATGGGTGGCCACAGTGGTGCAGCGGTAGAGTTGCTGCCTTACAGCACCAGAGACCCGGGTTGGATCCTGACTGCGCGTGCTGTCTGTACGGAGTTTGCACGTTCTCCCCGTGGGTTTTCTCCGAGATCTTTGGTTTCCTCCCACACTCCAAAGACGTGCAGGTTTGTAGGTTAATTGGCTTGTTGAATGTTAAAATCGTCCCTGGTGGGTGTAGGATAGTGTTAGTGTGCGGGGATCGCTGGTCGGTGCGGACCTGGTGGGCCGAAGGGCCTGTTTCCGTGCTGTATCTCTAAACTAATCTAAACTAAACTGGAAAGAATGACTTTTCCTTCCCCCTATTCCTCCCTGTGTCCCACCTGGCTAACAAACAACCCTTTTATATTCTCCTCACCCCTCCACTCCCTGCCCCCTCTCTGTGTTCCATCTGGGCCTTGCACCTATTTCTCCCCTTCCCCACCCCCCTATCTTCCACCTATATTCCTTCCTCCAGCTTCACTTCTTTTATCCTTATCTCACACCTTGTCTTTTCATCTCAGGCCTTTGTCCAATCAACTCTCACCCCCTCACCTGTATAAACATAACCCCCCCCCAACCCCATACCCACCACAATCAGTCTGAATAGAGGTCCTGACCCGAAGCATTGCGTATCCATGTTCTCCGCAGATGCTGCCTGACCCCCTGGGTTACTCCAGCACTTTGTGTCTTCTCTTGACTCACACCAATGGACAATGGACAATGTCGGCCATTTAGCCCCCGCACCCAGGGAATCATTCTTTGTACGGGGAGTAAGGTATTGGTTGTTGGCGGGTGTCAGGCATTGGAAAGGAGTGCTGAAGAATTTAACATCTCTGTCAAGACCAATCCAGCCCCCCCCCCCCCAAATTCCTCACTCACCCATTGTCCAACAAAACTCACTGGTCAATGAATGAAAGTGTAAAGTGTAGCCAACATGATTTCCTTTCCTAATTGAGGGGCAATGAGGTCAATAGACAATAGGTGCAGTAGAGGCCATTTGGCCTTGCGAGCCAACACCGCCATTCAATGTGATCATGGCTGATCATCCCCATTCTGTACCCCGTTCCTGCCTTCTCCCCATATCCCCTGACTCTGCTATTTTTAAGAGCCCTATCTAGTTCTCTCTTGAAAGCATCCAGAGAACCGGCCTCCACCGCCCTCTGAGGCAGAGAATTCCACAGACTCACAACACTCTGTGTGAAGAAGTGTTTCCTCGTCTCCGTTCTAAATGGCTTACCCCTTATTCTTAAACTGTGGCCCCTGGTTCTGGACTCCCCCAACATCGGGAACAATCTATACACTGTAAATGGTTCGATTGTAATCATGTACAGTCTTTCTGCTGACTGGATAGCATGCAACAAAAGCTTTTCACTGTACCTCGGTACACGCTGAACAATAAACTAAACTGTAACTCAGTAACTCAGTCTGAAGAAGGGTTTCGGCCCGAAACGTCACCTATTTCCTTCGCTCCATAGATGCTGCTGCACCCGCTGAGTATCTCCAGCATTTTTGTGCACCTTGTAACTCAGTAACTATCAGCAACAATTTTCCACTGCAGTTGGTTAGTCCAATATTTACACTTTTATAAAGACAGAAACATTTTGACAAACCTAATTCTTGATTTTTCGGAGGGCAGAAGTTTTATAAATTGCAAAGAAAAATATATTTAAATATATTATTCCCACATATAAATTATGATCATTACATCAATCGACACAAAAGCAACATGAAATTAATAATTCGAAGGGCCGAATGGCCTACTCCTGCACCTATTTGTCTATGTTTCTATAATTGATGTAGAATTTTTGAGTTGGCACATATACAGTGCAAAAGACTTTGCAATCGCTTGGCAAGATTTGGGTGAATAGATTAGAAGCATCTATAGAATTTCACAGTAAAACTATCAGTTCAAATGTCTCTCCTCACCGCTGGCTACAAAGAGGGAACAGACGGCAAAGATAGAAATGAATCTCTGGTGAATAGTTCTTCTCCTAACCTTGCATTACAGACGGCTGTGGAGGCCAAGTCAATGGATATTTTTAAGGCAGAGATAGATAGGTTCTTGATTAGTACGGGTGTCAGAGGTTATGGGGAGAAGGCAGGAGGATGGGGTTAGGAGGAAAAGAGATAGATCAGCCGTGCTTGAATGGCGGAGTAGACCCGATGGGCCGAATGGCCTAATTCTGCTCCTATCACTTATGACCTTATGTTTTAGTTTTAGTTTGAGAACGAACTGCAGATGCTGATAAAATCGAAGGTAGACAAAAATGCTGGAGAAACTCAGCGGGTGAGGCAGCATCTATGGAGGGAAGGAAATAGGCAACGTTTCGGGCCGAAACCCTTCTGGGTTTCGGCCCGAAACGTTGCCTATTTCCCTGAAGGGGTTTGGCCCGAAACGTTGCCTATTTCCTTCGCTCCATAGATGCTGCCTCACCCGCTGAGTTTCTCCAGCATATTTGTCTACCTTGAGTTCTAGTTCGAGTTGAGTTTATTGTCACGTGTAGCGAGGTACAGTGAAAAGCTTTTGTTGCGCGAACTAACTCTATGGACTTTCCCTATCCCAAAAGAGACTTCAGCTCCCTAAGGAACTTTAGACAGATCAATATCATCGATAGTGAGAGAAACATCTCAAGAGGTTTAGGGGAGAAGGCGGGAGAATGGGGTTGAGTTGGAGAGATAGGTCAGCCATGATGGAATGGCAGAGTAGACTTTTGATGGGCCGAATGGCCTAATGTGTGTAAATGTGTGTGAGTGATTGGTGGTGGTCGGAAGGGCCGTAGGCGCAGATTGGCAGCCACGCTTCCGTCAGTCTGCCCCAGGGCAGCTGTGGCTACAGAAGTAGCTTACCACCACCGAGTGTGACTGAGGAGTGAATGAATAATGCAATGTAAAGCGCCTTGAGTATTAGAAAGGCGCTATATAAATCCCATCCATTATTATTATTATTAATTCTGCTCCTGGAACTTCTGAAAGTCAGAACTTATCATTTTCACCGTGGAATTTTGAACAGATCAATGCAATCAATAGGGATTTTATTGGTGAAATATTTCTCTTGCTTGCAGTGTCTGTCAGGGAAGGTTCAATCATGTGCTCTACACAACTTCAACGAGAAGTTACCACAACCAAAATGGAGAGTGAAAATAAATATCACCGAACATCCTCTCTCAAATATGGTTCCACTTCACCAGTCTAGAATTGAATATGCAGGAGATCAGACACAAAATGGTGGAGAAACTCAGCATCTCTGGAGAGAAGGATTGGGTGACGTTTCGGGTCCAGATCCTTCTTCTTCACCCCGAAATGCCACCCATTCCATCTCTCCAGAGATGCTGCCTGTCCCGCTGAGTTACTCCAGCATTCTAGTGTCTACCTTCAGTGTAAACCAGCATCCAACACATACACAGCGGAGTGGATGCTTTATAGCCCTGTCCCACGGTACGAGTCCATTCCAAGAGCTCTCCCGAGTTTGCCCTGATTCGAACTCGGAGGTTTACGGTAAGGGCCACTCGTCGGTACTCGGGGCTCTCGTGGACATTTTTCAACGTGTTGAAAAATCTTCCCGTGTTTACCCTCCGTTAGCGAGTCTTCCCGAGTACCTGCCGTTAGCGTTACGAGACGCTAAGTGACGTCCCAGAGCTCCGATGTACCCGCTACGTTCATTCTCCGTGCTTACCACGAGTTTGATTTTTTTTTTAAACTCGGGAGAGCTCTTGGAATGAACTCGTACCGTGGGACAAGGCCATAAGGCCTTAATTTACCAGGAAGAATCAAAGGGTACCTTTTGAGCAGTCAGCTCCATGGAATCCCGCAAAACAGTGACACACTCCGGACACGCATTCTCCGTTACCATGGCAATTGTGTGGACATTCCTGCACAGAATCTGACAATATCATAGAAAAAGGTTAGTCAACAGATTTCTACCGAAGTGAATCTTCCATCTTTGCATTGAAATGTTCAATGCCATTTTCATTCAGTGTGAAATACGGACCCAGAGTGCTGGAGTAACTCAGTGGGTCAGGCAGCATCTGTGGAGAACATGGATAGGTGACGTTTAGGGTCAGGAGTTTTCCTCAGACTGCCATGATCACATTGAATGGCGGTGCTGGCTTGAAGGGCTGAATGGCTTACTCCTGCACCTATTGTCTATTGTCTATTGTCCGATCCGGACTACAGTTGCTGTCTGTACGGAGTTTGTACGTTCTCCCCTTCACCTGCGTGGGTTTTCTCCGAGATCTTTGGTTTCCTCCCACACTCCAAAGACGTGCAGGTTTGTAGGTAAATTGGCTTGGTAAAAATCTAAATAAGACTTGTCCTCTCATCCAAGTGTCAAGGGTGTTTGAAGAAGGGTTTTGGCCCGAAACGTTGCCTATTTCCTTCGTTCCATAGATGCTGCTGCACCCGCTGAGTTTCTCCAGCATTTTTGTGTACCTTCGATTTTCCAGCATCTGCATTTCCTTCTTAAACAAAGAATGTTTTATTGTCATGTGTCCTAGATAGAACAATAACATTCTTGTTTGCTGCAGCACAACAGAATATGTAAAGATAATAAATAATATAACAAAAACTCAGAAAACATAGAAACATAGAAAATAGGTGCAGGAGTAGACCATTCGGCCCTTCGAGCCTGCACCACCATTCAATATGATCATGGCTGATCATCCAACTCAGTATCCTGTACCTGCCTTCTCTCCATACCCCCTGATCCCTTTAGCCACAAGGGCCACATCTAACTCCCTCTTAAATATAGCCAATGAACTGGCCTCAACTACCTTCTGTGGCAGAGAATTCCACAGATTCACCAATCTCTGTGTGAAAAAAAAGAACAATAACAGTGTAATAATAATAATAATAATAATAATAATAATAATAATAGTCTGTTGTAGTTCAGAGCTTATTTGTTGTTGTGTTTAATAGCTTGATGGCTGTGGGGAAGTAGCTGTTCCTGAACCTGGATGTTTCGCTGGAATTTAGAAGATTGAGGGGATATCTTATAGAAACTTACAAAATTCTTAAGGGGTTGGACAGGCTAGATGCAGGAAGATTGTTCCCGATGTTGGGGAAATCCAGAACAAGGGGTCACAGTTTAAGGATAAGGGGGAAATCTTAGGACCGAGATGAGGAAAACATTTTTTACACAGAGAGTGGTGAATCTGTGGAATTCTCTGCCACAGAAGGTAGTTGAGGCCACAGTTCATTGGCTATATTTAAGAGGGAGTTAGATGTGGCCCTTGTGGCTAAAGGGATCAGGGGGTATGGAGAGAAGGCAGGTACAGGATACTGAGTTGGATGATCAGCCATGATCATATTGAATGGCGGTGCAGGCTCGAAGGGCCAAATGGCCTACTCCTGCACCTATTGTCTATGTTTCTATGTTTCTATGTTACAGTTTTCAGGCTCCTGTACCTTCTTCCCGATGGCAGTGATGAGATGAGTGTTCAGATTCAGTTTTGCTTTGCTTTATTTTTTAATCTATTTTATTTTTAGGCTTATTTTATTATTATCAATGTTTCTCTTTTTTTCTTTCTTTAGTTTAGGGGGGGTTTGTTTTTTGTTTTTTTTTCCTTTTTTCTTTTTATCTTTGTGTTATTTTTTTAACATTTATAAGTTTTCTTTAAAAGATTTAACTATATTTACATAGAGACCGGGAGGTCTATATTCATTGTGTATTTTGACACTGGTCCCATATTAGGTTATACCTGTTATGAATGTAATCCTGATCCCTATGTATCAATACCATTGTTATAGAAACATAGAAAATAGGTGCAGGAGTAGGCCATTCGGCCATTCGAGCCTGCACCGCCATTCAATATGATCATGGCTGATCATCCAACTCAGTATCCCGTACCTGCCTTCTCTCCATACCCCCTGATCCCTTTAGCCACAAGGGCCACATCTAACTCCCTCTTAATTGAGCCAATGAACTGGCCTCAACTACCGTCTATGGCAGAGAATTCCACAGATTCGCCACTCTCTGTGTGAAAAATGTGAATCTCATCTCAGTCCTACAAGATTTCCCCCTTATCCTTAAACTGTGACCCCTTGTTCTGGACTTCCCCAACATCGGGAACAATCTTCCTGTCCAACCCCTTAAGAATTTTGTAAGTTTCTATAAGATCCCCCTGAATCTTCTAAATTCTAGCGAGTACAAGCCGAGTCTATCCAGTCTTTCTTCATTATTCTTTTTGCTCTTTTTTATATGTTTTATTTTTGCTTTTTTTGGAAAAAAAACAATAAAAAGATTTTAAAAGAAACGAAAAGAGATGAGTATGTGGCCAGGATGGTGTGGGTCTTTGATGACGTTGGCTGCCTTTTTGAGGTAGAGACTTCGAGTTAAGAAACATCACTGGCCAATGTGACATTTTCATTTCCAACATGTTGGTCGGATTTGCGTGAAAATGTCGAGTTAAGGACAGAGCAAAGAACTGGATAATAACAGTATCCAGATCAAATCTATGGAGCGAAGGAAATAGGCAACGTTTCGGGCCGAAACCCGAAACGTTGCCTATTTCCTTCGCTCCATAGATGCTGCTGCACCCGCTGAGTTTCTCCAGCTTTTTTTGTGTACCTTCGATTTTCCAGCATCTGCAGTTCCTTCTTAAACACTCCAGATCAAATCTGTTCCTTCTACTGACCACATCACAACTCCGCCAACTGATCTAACCTCCAAGAAGACGCGCTGCAAAGTTTCTCCCTGTGGCCGCGTGACAATGAATGTAAAGCGCAGAATATCTTCCTGGTTTTACAGTTTACAGCATTTCAGTCTTAATCAGCTGCTTTCCACAGACAATATTCTCCGTGATCTCTGCCGTACTTGAGTGATCACACCGAGCACATACGTTGAGCACTTTGTTTTATTAATCTTTCAAACATTCATTTCCATTCTCGGCCAGATACTTCACAATTAGCGCAGAGATTCACACTGGGCCCCGCAGACGGGTTCCACAAGTGCGTGCTTGAATGCCTGCAGAACGCCGGTTCCAGTTTTCTCTTTCAGTTTGGTTCAGTTTAGAGATACAGCGCGGAAACAGGCCCTTCGGCCCACCGAGTCAAGGGATTAGCCCTGGTGCACATACAAGGAATTTGCCCGGGTGCTCCGCTCGCATTTAACAACACGACATACCGTAGCCAATTAAAAATAAAACATTGTAATTTAAACGCGTGAAGAATGAAATAAAACACAAGAGCACAAGGAGGCTACAGACTTCTGATTATTGAGTAGAGCAACTACTCGTGGAAAAAAGCTGTTTTTATGTCTGGCTGTGGCAGCTTTGACAGTCCGGAGTCGCCTTCCAGAGGGAAGTGATTCAAAGAGTTTGTGGCCAGGATGAGAGGGGTCAGAGAGGGGGTAATTTGGGAGGGAATGACTGGTTAAATTGCGTTTATGGGAGCCAGAACGGACTAGATGGGCCGAGAGGCTTCTTACCGTAATGTAGTGAGTTGACAGGTCATAAATAAACAATTAAAATCTCTAATATTCTGAAATATTTATGTGAGGAAATTTTCACTTGCAATCATACAGTTTTGTTTCCCATTATTTGTTCAGCAGTAATTACGGCTTAGTGGGTCATTAAAGATTCACTTAGACCTCCTGTAAGTTAACATAAGAGTCAGACCAGTTTACAAGTAGCTTAAGGGCCTGTCCCACTGTACGAGGTAATTCAAGAGTTCTCCCGAGTTACCCCTGATTCGAACTCGGAGAATTACGGTAATGGCCGCTCGTAGGTACTCGGGCTCTCGTGGACATTTTTCAACATGTTGAAAAAACTTCACGAGCTTACTGCGTTTCCCGAGTACCTGCCGATTGCATTACGAGCCGCTAAGAGACGTCCCGAGCTCTGACGTACCCGCTACGTACATTCTACGCACTCACCACGAGTTTGATTTTTTTTTTAAACTCGGGAGAGCTCTTGGGTAAACTTGTATAGTGGGACAGGCCCTTTATTGATTCCATGGGATCCTGAAGTTCTGGTTTATCGGAAGGATGTTTGGCTTTAGGTTTGAGAGGGAAAGGTAGATCAGCCATGATTGAATGGGAGAGCAGACTGGATGGGCCAAATGGCCTAATTCTGCTCCTATGACATAAGAACTTATCCTTGTGTCATATTGGAGGCAGGGTGTAGACCCTAGCATCATCATCATCTTTGAAACCATCAATGGGCACGGGTGCCTTACAATGCACTGTACGACAGTGATCGCAACTTCTACTGAAGTGTTGATGGCCGTTGGCTCTTTGACAGGTCTTGACAGGTCTTGTTTTTGGTCCTGCTGGGAGTCCACAGCCCCCTCCTCACCAGGCAAACCCAGGTGGGGGAGACGGTTTAGTCGCCGACTATCCGACCATGGAGCAGGTAGCACGGGATTACATGGTACCCATGGCGGGGGGAACTCCCCCCCCCCCGACCTGACCTTAGAGTTTAGAGATACGACGAGGAAACAGGCCCTAGGAGATGTTTGAGGTTGGAATTTCATCCACAATCAGTACCCCGTTCCTGCCTTCTCCCCATATCCCCTGACTCCGCTATCTTTAAGAGCCCTATCTAGCTCTCTCTTGAAAGCATCCAGAGAACCCGCCTCCACCGCCCTCTGAGGCAGAGAATTCCACAGATTCACAACTCCCTGTGAGTAAAAGTGTTTCCTCATCTCCGTTCTAAATGGCTTACCCCTTATTCTTAAACTGTGGCCCCTGGTTCTGGACTCCCCCAACATCAGGAACATGTTTCCTGCCTCTAGCGTTTCCAAACCCTTAATAATCTTAAATGTTTCAATGAGGTATCCTCTCATCCTTCTAAACTCCAGAGTGTACAACCCCAGCCGCTCCATTCTCTCAGCATATGACAGTCCCGCCATCCCGGGAATTAATCTGGTGAACCTACGCTGCACTCCCTCAATAGTAAGAATGTCCTTCCTCAAATTTGGAGACCAAAACTGCACACAATACTCCAATGCATCCCCATTGCAAACATTTTGTCCAGAAGTCTGTTCTTTGCTTTTCCCTTCTTGCCCAACGATTCAACATCTGTATACCAGTTTATTTAGTATATTTGTTTGACCTGTATTATGGTGCTGGGATTTGTTTTGATTTATTTCGTACAGTACATATTATTGTAAATAATTGATCAAATTATATTTGGTTATAAAAACAATTTAAATGGTTCAACAGTTCAACAGAGCTTTATCTGTTACATACGCAACAGCACATTGAAATTATTTTTGCATGTAATCCACATGCTGGCCATTATTGAGGCCATCTATACGAGGATGCTGCCAGGACTAAAGGGTGTGAGCTATAGGGAGAGGTTGAGTCGGCTGGGTCTCTATTCCCTGGAGCGCAGGAAGATGAGGGGAGACCTTATAGACGTGTATAAAATCATGAGAGGAATAGATCGGGTAGATGCACAGAGTCTCTTGCGCAGAGTAGGGGAATCGAGGACCAGAGGACATAGGGTCAAGGTGAAGGGGAAAAGATTTAATAGGAATCTGAGGGGTAAACTTTTTCACACAAAGGGTGGTGGATGTATGGAACAAGCTGCCAGAGGAGGTAGTTGAGGCTGGGACTATCCCATCGTTTAAGAGACAGTTAGACAGGAACATGGATAGGACAGGTTTGGAGAGGTATGGAGCAAATGCAGGCAGGTGGGACTAGTGTAGCTGGGACATGTTGGCCGGTGTGGACAAGTTGGGCTGAAGGGCCTGTTTCCAGGCTGTATCACTCTATGACTCAATTATTCACAGTCTAAAGTCTGGTCGACCCGCACGCTCGATGTACTGGAGCAGTTCCTGTGAAAACCGACGTCCCTCTCCTCTCCTCTCCTCTCCTCTCCTCTCCTCTCCTCTCCTCTCCTCTCCTCTCCTCTCCTCTCCTCTCCTCTCCTCTCCTCTCCTCTCCTCTCCTCTTCCTCTCCTCTCCTCTCCTCTCCTCTCCTCTCCTCTCTTCGTCCTCTCTCTCCTCTCCTCTCCTCTCCTCTCCTCTCCTCTCCTCTCCTCTCCTCTCCTCTCCTCTCCTCACCCCAGTTCACCCTCCTAGTGTCTGTACCTCTAACTGGCCAATATCACCATGTTTATTCATTGCTTCCTTCCTGAACAATTAACGCTGCCATCTTTATGTCAGGGAACACACTGAAAAAAAAATCATGGGCTATGGGACAATGATGAGACTCTGATGAACTAATTACATTCCTTACTAGAAAGTCTTGATCGTATAATAACTGCTTCATTCAAATGATATGTGTACACCGCTCGGGTCTGCTTATAATTAGGGTTTATGACCGGACTTTAAGGGTCTCACATTATTGTTATTATATTTACCTAAACCTTCTTAGTTTGTGGGCTTGGGATCTTTCCTATCACTTAGGATTTACATTCGATGGGAATTGCTTTGCACTTTCATGTAACATTTAAAGCAGTCACTATGTCAACTTTTAAGAAACACTTGGACAGGTTATGGATAGGACAGGTTTAGAGGGATATGGGCCAAACACAGGCAGGTGGGACTAGTGTAGATGGGACATGTTGTCCAGTGTGGGCAAGTTGGGCCGAAGGGCCTGTTTCCACACTGTGTCACTCTATGACTATATTTGGAGTTTTCAAGTTATGCAGCACGGAATTAGGCCCTTCGGCCCAACTTGCCCATGCTAACCAAGATGCCACCTTCCATGATAGTCCCACCTGGCCATAATCCCTCTTAACCGATCTTATCCATGTACCTGTCCAAGTGTCTTGTAAATGTTGTGATAGCCCCAGCCTCAACTACCTCCTCTGGCAGCTCGTTTCATACACCCACTGTGTGAAAAAGTGGCCCCTCGGGTTCCTGCTAAATCTTTCCCATCTCACCTTAAAAGCATTCGCCAGATATATTGGTGCAAATTAAATACCTTTGTGATTTTTTTTCTGGCCTGGTTTCCTCATGGGAACAAGGGTAGCATGAAGTTCTTTATAGATCCTTCCTGCGGCATACCTATTTCCCCCCACTGTGCCTGTCTGCTGCTCCTCTTTGCTGCCCTCCATTTTACACGATAGAACTCCCTGGAGTGAATAGCGAGCGTCGCAATGAAACTGCTGTCCCCCAAGGACACTGACCTCTGGTAGATCATATCGCACCAACGTTATTAACCTGCCATTGACCCCTCCCCCACCGCGGAACAAGGGATAACATTAAAATCCTTACACTGCCAACAAATGCAAACTGCTTCTTTTTCTTTAAAGAAAAGGATAGAAAACAGAAATGTGGCATTGACAAATGGCACCTGCAGTGGTTACGGAAACTGACTATCGTGGCAACGCAGCTGAACTTCATGGTTCCTTCCTCAGACATTTTATTCGTTAAAAACATTTCATCGCAATCTAGCACCAACTGATGAGCAGCAACTGGCCGATTGTTAAAATAAATCGTTCATAAGTAATTAAGTATAATTTATAAATGATTTTATAATTCATCTCGACCAAGTGGGACCCGTTGGGTCTCTGTCACACGGGAGGCCTAGTCCCCCAACGCAACCCATTCCCCCAACGCAATATTCCACCATTCACCCATAGCCCCTCATTGGAAGCCTGGTCCCCCAACGCAACCTGTTCCCCAAGGCAATATTCCACCACTCACACGTTCCCCCAACGCAACCCATTCCCCCAACGTAATATTCCACCACTCACCCATAGCCCCTCATGGGAAGCCTGGTCCCCCAACGCAACCTGTTCCCCAAGGTAATATTCCACCACTCACCCGTTCCCCCAAGGCAACCCATTCCCCCAAAGCAATATTCCACCACTCACCCATAGCCCCCAACTGTGCAGGGTCTGCTCATTTCGCCTTGTTCACCCTCCCTCATTTTAAACTTTAAAACAAATGCAATTGCATTTGCAAGAGCTGGCAGGACTCAGGGTCCTGGGATAGCAACATTGTAGCGAGCAGGGATACAATCCCATTGTAAGTGCCGGTGCAGAGGGAAGACATTTTTCTCAAATTGGGGTTTTGTAAATTTAAAATGTGAATAACTTGTAAAATATAACATCAATCTGAACGAAATTTGATACACCATGCCGCAATACAATTGTGAGTAAGGTGGTGCAAAAATTGTAGTGTTATTATGTACTGTTTTGCCGTAGTTCCAGGATCATGCACGCACGCATACACGCACACAGAATCACAAACAAGATGAGAGTTTTAGTAATATATAGATGTTGTGATTTACTGGCAAAGGGCCTGGATATTTCATCTTTTTAAAAAGTGTTTGAATTTTGTTTCACTTTGGACCAGCAATGTTTTTGTCATGACCTGGTCACTCTCGTCTCATCAACAATGCTACTGGGTCCTTGTGCTCCTCCAATTCCAGGGCCTTGCACATCCCTCGTCTTCCTTACTTCCCCCATGTTCATAAGGTCATGTTCTAGGAGCCAAAATTAGGAAATTCGGCCTATCAGGTTTACTCCGCCATTCAATCATTGTTGATCTGTCTTTCCCTCTCAACCCCATTCTCCTGCCTTCTCCCCATAACCCCTGACACCCGTACTAATCAAGAGTCTATCTATCTCCACCTCACAAATATCTATTGACTTGGTCTCCACAGCCTTCTGTGGCAATGAATTCCACAGATTCACCGCCCTCTGACTAAATAAATTTCTCCTCATCTCCTTTCTAAAAGAACGTCCTGTAACGCCCTCGGGTCCTAGACTCTCCCACTAGTGGAAACATCCTCTCCACATCCACTCTGCCCAGGCCTTTCACTATACGGTATGTTTCAATTGAAGAACCCCCTCATCCTTCTAAACTCCAGCGAGTACTGGCCCAGTGCCGACAAACGCTCATCATATGTTAACCCAATCATTCCTGGGATCATTCTCGAAAACCTCCTCTGGACCCTCTCCAACGCCAGCACTTCTTTCCTCAGATATGGGGCCCAGAACTGCTCATGGACCCCTTGGCTTCAGCTGGCTGGCCTCTGACCAACACAATTCCTCTCTGCCTCTCTATCTCTTTCTCCTCCATAAGGATACTTTAGTTTAGTTTCGAGAAACAGCATTGAAACAGGCCCTTTGGCGCACCGAGTCCACGTAGACCAACGATCACCTGGTCAACCGAGTTCCATGTTATCCCAGCTTCACATTCTATAAACTGGGGAAAATTTTACCAAAGCCAATGCTTTACCTTCTTTGGAATGTGGGAGGAACCGGAGCACCCAGAGAAGACCCACGCGGTCACAGGGAGAACGGACAAACTCCGTACAGACAGCGCCGGAGGTCGGAATCGAACCAGGGTCTCTGGCGCAGTGAGACAGAAACTCTACCGCTACGCTACGATGACGCCATTTCTAAAAATGTACCAAGCTTTTAATCATCGGTTTGAAAATTATCATTAGTTTCAGTTGCAGTCTAATGGGAGTCGCTTAGATGGGGCAGGTAGGCCAGCATGGGCAGGTTGGGCCGAAGGGCCTGTTTCCATGCCGTGCGACTCTGAAGAAGGGTCTCGACCCGAAACATCGCCCATTCCTTCTCTCCAGAGATGCTGCCCGTCCCGCAGAGTTACTCCAGCATTTTGCTGAGTTGAGTATAGGAGCAAAGAGGTCCTTCTGCAGTTGTACAGAGCGAGTGAGACCACACCCAGAGTATTGTGTGCAGTTTTGATCCCCTCATTTGAGGAAGGACATTCTTGCTATTGAGCGAGTGCAGCGTAGGTTCACCAGGTTAATTCCCGGGATGGCGGGACTGTCATATGCTGAGAGAATGGAGCGGCTGGGCTTGTATACGATGGAATTTAGAAGGATGAGAGGGTATCTCATTGAAACATATAAGATTGTTAAGGGTTTGGACACGCTAGAGGCAGGAAACATGTTCCCGATGTTGGGGGAGTCCAGAACCAGGGGCCACAGTTTAAGAATAAGGGGTAAGCCATTTAGAATGGAGACGAGGAAACACTGTTTCTCACAGAGAGTTGGGAGTCTGTGGAATTCTCTGCCTCAGAGGGCGGTGGAGGCCGGTTCTCTGGATACTTTCAAGAGAGAGCTAGATAGGGTTCTTAAAGATAGCAAAGTCAGGGGATATGGGGAGAAGGCAGGAACGGGGTACTGATTGGGGATGATCAGCCGTGATCACAGTGAATGGCAGTGCTGGCTCGATGGGCCGAATGGCCTGCTCCCGCACCTATTGTCTATTGTCTATTGCGCCTATCAAATTCTACTTGTGCTTTTGTATGGCGATCGCTGGTCGAGGCGGACTGGGTGGGCTGAGGGACATGTTCCTGTGCTGAATCTCTAAACTAAACTAAACTACTCAGACTGCTGTCTCTTTCCTCTCACAGTTATAGCTCTCTCCACCCTGTAGTAACAACACGAGCCAGATATTCAGAAACCAAATGATATCCATCAAATCCTTTGTCTTATTTCTCTAGTGAACTACAGACGCATAAACGCATTGGCTTCCTTGCTCCTGAAATGTTATTGTCAATTTAAAAAAATTGTCCCCTTGAATCCCTAACAGCAAGTATTGCAGTCTGAGCTGAGAACAATGTCTGCAAGTTGGATGATCAGCCATGATCACATTGAATGGCAGTGCTGGCTCGAAGGGCCGAATGGCCTACTCCTGCACCTATTATCTATTGTTTATTGTGCCTATCAAATTCTACGTGCTTTTGTATGGCGGTCTTGTGAAAGATTTCAGCATGGTTTAAACTGGACATGAGGACAAGGACATGTAGAGGGAAGGTTTTGAGAGATGTGGGGCAAACCGCCGTCAAATTGGACCAGCTTCGATGGGGCCATTCTGGTCGGCATCGAAAGGTTGGGCCGAAGGGCCTGCCTCATTGCTGTACCACTCGAAGACTGTTTGATCGGATCGTGATTAATGCGTTTCTCAAATTAGTTCACCGCACCCCACGCCAGGTCCTGTCATGCTCTCAACCCAAAGGGGAAAAAACAATCGATCGAAGGCTTGTCAGCTGGACAATTCATCTTGTTTTAGCTGGTATTGAATATTAAATTTTAAACAGAGAATCGACATGAATAGTGACAACTGCAAATGTCTTGTAAAAGACAAAGTGCATCACTGAAAACTGGGCCGGCCATTAACTAAGGTCTAAGGGGATGTATAACTCACATTGATTACTTCTTAATTAATACGAATGAAAGTAAAAAGGATGAAAGGCAAGTGAATGAAACAATAGCATTCAGTTTAGTTTAAACCAAAGAGAGACACAAAATGCTGGAGGAGTGAGGAGTAACTCAGCGGGACAGGCAGCGTCTCTGGAGAGATAGACAATAGGCAATAGGTGCAGGAGGCCATTCGGCCCTTCGAGCCAGCACAGCCATTCAATGTGATCATGGCTGATCATCCCCAATCAGTACCCCGTTCCTGCCTTCTCCCCATATCCCCTGACTCCGCTATCTTTAAGAGCCCTATCTCGCTCTCTCTTGAAAGCATCCAGAGAACCTGCTTCCACCGCCCTCTGAGGCAGAGAATTCCACAGACTCACAACTCTCTGTGAGAAAAAGTTTCCTCGTCTCCGTTCTAAATGGCTTACTCCTTATTCTTAAACTGTGGCCCCTGGTTCTGGACTCCCCCAACATTGGGAACATGTTTCCTGCCTCTAGCGTGTCCAAGCCCTTAACAATCTTATATGTTTCAATGAGGTCCCTTCTTATCCTTCTAAACTCCAGAGTGTACAAGCCCAGCTGCTCCACTCTCTCAGCATATGACAGTCCCGCCATCCTGGGAATTAACCTTGTAATGGAATGGGTGACGTTTCGGGTCGAGACCCTTCTTCAGACATAAGGGATAAGGGAAACGAGAGATCTAGACAGTGATGTGGAGAGATAGAGAACAACGATTTAAAAGATATGCAAAAAATAAGTAACGATGGTACAGGAAACAGGATATTGTTAGCTTTGTGTTGGGTGAAAACGAGAAGCTGGAGCGACTTGGGTGGGGGAGGGAGAGAGGGAGAGAGGGAATGCGTTTAGTTTAGCTTAGTTTGGAGATACAGAAACAGGCCCTTCGGCCCACCGAGTCCAGGCTGACCAGTAACCTCCATGCACCAACACTACCCTAACACACACACACACACACACACACTAGGGACAATTTCCAATTATAACAAGCCAATTAACCTACAAACCTGCACGTCTTTAGAGTGTGGGAGGAAACCGGAGCACCCGGAGAAAACCCACGCAGCTCGCGGGGAGAACAACAGACAATAGACAATAAGTGCAGGAGTAGGCCATTCGGCCCTTCGAGCCAGCACTGCCATTCAACGTGATCATGGCTGATCATCCCCAATCAGTACCCCGTTCCTGCCTTCTCCCCATATCCTCTGACTCCGCTATTTTTAAGAGCCCTATCTAGCTCTCTCTTGAAAGTATCCAGAGAACCTGCCTCCACCGCCCTCTGAGGCGGAGAATTCCACAGACTCACCACTCTCTGTGAGAAAAAGTGTTTCCTCGTCTCCGTCCTAAATGGCTTACTCCTTATTCTTAAACGTACAAACCCCGTACTGACAGCACCCGTAGTCAGGATCGAACCCGGGTCTCTGGCGCTGTGAGACGCCAACTCTACCGCTGCACCACCGTGCCCGCCCCCATAGGATCATATATTTTCTAAATCGAATTATCTAATCATTTTTTTCATTGAGATTGAAGACAGGCAAATTTACGAAGATAAAGATACAGTAATTTGAATTCATATTAAATCCAGGAATCTGAAAGCATATTTTCACATCCAGAAGCTGCCACAGTCTACCTTGATGTGTTTGACTAAGGCACCCCATGGAGTGGGTTTTTTCTGTCATGTTTTCAATAACTACTTTTCCAACGGCACCATTTATCCCTTCCAAGAGAAATCAACTTCTCCGAATGCCTGCAATATTGATAATCAGCTTAGCGTTCTCATATTGTTTCCACTGTACAATACCAGTTCTCAGCCTCACAGAGTCATACAGCATGGGAACAGGCCCTTCGGCCCAACAGTACCATGATGGCCCATCTACCCGAGTCCCGTTCGTCCGCATTTGGCCCATTTCCCTCTTCACCTTTCCTATCCATGTTATACACAATACACCCACCACCCTCTGTGTGAAAGAAGTTGCCCCTCAGGTTCCTATTAAATCTTTTCCCTCTCAACTTAAACCTATGTCCTCTTGTCCTTGATTCCCCTACTCTGGGTAAAAGTCTCTGTGCATTTAACAAATCTATTCTACCATTCATAGAAACATAGGAAATAGGTGCAGGAGGAGGCCATTCGGCGCTTCGAGCCAGCACCGCCATTCCTTGTGATCATGGCTGATCATCCCCAATCAGTACCCCGTTCCTGCCTTCTCCCCATATCCCTTGATTCCACTAGCCCCTAGAGCTCTAACTAACTCTCTCTTAAATCCATCCAGTGACTTGGCCTCCACTGCCCTCTGTGGCAGGGAATTCCACAAATTTACAACTCGCTGGGTGAAAAAGTTTTCTCTCACCTCAGTCTTAAATGGCTTCACCTTTATTCTAAGAGTCCCTGGTTCTGGACTCGCCCAACATTGGGAACATTTTTCCTGCCTCTAGCTTGTCCAGTCCTTTTATAATTTGATATGTTTCTATAAGATCCCCCCTCATCCTTCTAAACTCCAGTGAATACAAGCCTAGTCTTTTCAATCTTTCCTCATATGACAGTCCCGCCATTCAAACATCAAACTTCAAACTCAGGATTAACATAGTGTCCAAAAAAGGCATTTGTTTTTAAATCAGCAGCTTAGAATATGGATCAATGGTTCAGTGATCATTGGATAATCTTTTTTTTAAATTCTCCATCACAATGTTATGGGATAGTCATGAATCTATTGCCTTATCATTAGGCTAGTTTAGTTTAAAGATACAGCGTGGAAACAGGCCCTTCGGCCCACCGAGTCCACGCCGACCAGCGACTCCCGCACACCAACACTACCCTACATACACTGGGGACAATTTCCAATTATACCAAGCCAATTAACCTGCAAACCCGCACGTCTTTGGAGCGTGGAAGGAAACCGGAGCACCCGGAGAAAAAACCCACGTGGTTACAGGGAGAATGTACAAACTCCGTGCAGGCAGCACCCGCAGTCGGGATCGAACCCGGGTCTCTGGCGCTGTGAGGCAGAAACTCTACCGCTGTGCCACCGTAATGGGATTTGTGAATTCCGTTGAACACATTGGTGAAGTGTTTAGAAGGATCTTCAACACTTGAGCAGTCTCTGATGTGACTGAACATCAAGCAGTTCAAAGCAAGTAACCAGAGGAGCAAATCCTTCCCGACATTCATGCCCCGGGCAAGTGTAACTTCCTTTGGCTGCGTTGAAATTGATGCTCCTTGCTCTGTTAACCCAAGCACTCCCCAAGGGCCAGGCCCTTCTCACTTTGATGTCTCCCCCACTTTTGACCCAACGTCACACGCTCGGTGGCCAATATAACTTGTAGACAATACTAGCCTCCACGTTTTCTCCATCGCTTGCCCCTCTTCACACACTGTTCCCGACCCTTCTGTTCTGCAATGAATAAATCATTATCTGCTGGAAATTATTGCCAGCAAGGTTATTCTTTGAGTGATTAGCACACTCAATGTTAAGCCCCGCTCATTATTTTATCAAAGGACCTAATTTAAATAATTTCTGCAGTTAGATCTTAACATGCTTTTATTTTTAGTTAGCAATTAAAATGTGTTGATTTTATTTCTTCAAGGTTTCTTTGTACCGTTCACAAACTTAGTTTGGTTTGGAGACCCAGCACGGAAACAGGTCCGCTCCGACCAGCGATCACCCGTTCACACTAGTTCTATGTTATCCCACTTTCTCCCACACTAGGGGCCGATTAACCTACAAACCCGCACGTCTTTGGAGCGTGGGAGGAAACCAGAGCACCCGGAGGAAACCCAGGCGGTCACAGGGAGAACATGCAAACTCAACACAGGCAGCACCCGAGGTCAGGATCGAACCTGGGTCTCTGGTGCTACGAAGATGCAGCACTACCAGCTGCGCCACCTTGCTGCGTTTAATCTAATCAACTTTTAACCACTCTATGAATAAAGAAAGACTTGCATTTGCATAGCATCATACTCCTCCCATTGGTGTAACGTGTTTTACAACCAATATTTTGGAAATGTAGGTCCTAAGGTCATAAGTGATAGGGCTAGAATTAGACCATTCGGCCCATCAAGTCTACTCTGCCATTCAATCACGGCTGATCTATCTCTCCCTCCCAACCCCATTCTCCTGCCTTCTCCCCATAACCTCTAATGACACCCGTACTAATCAAGAATCTATCTATCTCTGCCTTAAAAATAGCCACTGACTTGTGGCCTCCACAGCCCTCTGTGGAGAAGAGTTCCACAGATTCACCACCCTCTGACTAAAGCAATTTCTCCTCATCTCCTTCCTAAAAGAACGTCCTTTAATTCTGAGGCCATGACCTCCAGCCAACATCATCAGAGACCCACACCACCCTTGCCACACACTCATCTCACCACTGCCATCGGGACGAAGGTACTGGAGCCTGAAAACTATAACGTCCAGGTTCAGGAACAGCTTCTTCCCTACAGCCATCGGGCTATTAAACACGACAAGTAATAAGCTCTGAACTATTAATATTATTGCACGATATTTATTATTTATTGAGTATGCGTGCGTGTGTAATACACACACTGGACTTTTTTATCTCCCGTTATGTATTATGTTTACATATTCTGTTGTGCTGCAGCAAGCAAGACAGAAGCCTCCTGGTGGCGATGCCTGGAAGCGATGACGCGATGCACTCTGTGACACGACGGGCGACAATGTCAACATGTTGGATGACAACAGAAGCCAACAGCCAGCGACACATGAGCGAAGGAAGCAAGAATCTGGGACACACAACAATAAAACACTCTCGACTCTTGGTCCTTTACTCCGCTGTGAGAGAGAAGTTGCCAACTTGCCTGTAATAGTAACTCACCTGCAAGGTAACATCCCCAGCAGTTCAGTACGGCCTCAACACTGCACTGAAGCACCACAGAGAGACCTGCGCTCACATCCCTAGAGGAGAAGTTGAACCGAGAGCCTTTGACTCTGAGGCAATAGTGCTTCAAACATAGAACGGTATCGTAGTACCAGTAGAATAGCATGTACGAACTCCGTACAGACAGCACCCGTAGTCAGGATCGAACCCGTGTCTCTGGCGCTGTGAAGCAGCAACTCTACCGCTGCGCCACCATGCCGCCCTAATGGAGGACCTGAAGTAGAAACAAGGAACTGCAGATGCTGGCTTCTGCCAAAGATGGGCACAAAGTGCTGGAGTAACTCAGCGGGTCAGGCAGCATCTGTGGAGAGCATGGATAGGTGACGTTTCACAGTGTGCTGGAGTAACTCAGCGGGTCAGGCAGCATCTGTGGAGAACATGGATAGGTGACGTTTCACAGAGTGCAGGAGTAACTCAGCGGGTCAGGCAGCATCTGTGGAGAACATGGATAGGTGACGTTTCACAGAGTGCAGGAGTAACTCAGCGGGTCAGGCAGCATCTGTGGAGAACATGGATAGGTGACGTTTCACAGAGTGCAGGAGTAACTCAGCGGGTCAGGCAGCATCTGTGGGGAAAAGGATGGGAGACATTGTGGGTCCCGAGAGTAAGGGGAGGTTTAGGTTTAATAGCAAGACCTTTCACAGAAGGATCTGGGGATCCAAGCCCATAGCTCCCTGAAGGTGGCAACACAAGAAGACAGAGTGGTAAAGAAGGCGTATGATATGTTTTCCTTCAACATTGAGGATATGAATCAGGTTGGATACTAAAGTACTGGAGTAAATCAGTGGGTCAGGCAGCATCTCTGGAGAACATGGATCGTCATGTTTCAGGTCAGGACCGTTCTTCAGACTGACAGTGTAACGCTGAGGCTTTATAAGGCTGGTCAGGCCGCAGTTGGAGTACTGTGAGTAAGTTTGGGCCCCATATCTGAGGAAGGATGTGCTGGCTTTCGAGAGGGTCCAGAGGAGGTTGACGAGAATGATCCCAGGAATGAGTGGGTTAACAAATGAAGAGCACTGGGCCTGCACTCGCTGGAGTTTAGAAGGATGAGGGGGCACCTCATTGATACTTACAGAATAGTGAAAGGCTTAGATAGAGTGGATGTGGCGGGGATGTTTCCACTGGTGGCAGATTCTAGGACCAGAGGTCACAGCCTCAGATTAGAAGGACGTTCCTGCAGCAAAGAGGTGAGGAGGAATTTCTTCAGTCAGAGGGTGGTGAATCTGTGGAATTCATTGCCACAGAAGGCTGTGGAGGGCAACATAATGGATATTTTAAGGCCGAGATTGATGGATTCTTGATTAGTACGGGTGTCAGGGGTTATGGGGAGAAGGCAGGAGAATGGGGTTCGGAGGGAGAGATAGATCAGCCATGATTGAATGGCGGAGTAGACTTGATGGGCCGAATGGCCTAATTCTGCTCCTATCACTTGTGGCCTCATGAATTATTTTGTGCCGTTCACACGCTCACCTAGAACGACAGTGTTGAAGGAGATCAGTTCCTTTTCCTTTCCGTCGTTGTAGAAGGCCAGGTGCCACGTCCCAGCGTCGAGGTACTGGACAAACACGGCCTCGTTGATGACCAGGGTCTGGATGCTCCGCCTCTCCCGTGGCGTCTCCACCACGCTCCACTTCTCCTTGCCATCGAGCCGCTCCATAAAATCATACTGAAAGCACAAACAGAACGAGATGCATATGTATTAATCCAAGGGGCCTGAGCACCGCACCCAAAAGGCCCCATCTCCCCATGCGTACCGTGGAGGAGGTAGCTGCCCACATGGATAAGCCAACGGTATTGATTCCTGGGATGTCAGGACTGTCTTATGAAGAAAGACTGGATAGACTTGGTTTATACTCTCTAGAATTTAGGAGATTGAGAGGAGATCTTATAGAAACTTACAAAATTCTTAAGGGGTTGGACAGGCTAGATGCAGGAAGATTGCTCCCGATGTTGGGGAAGTCCAGGACAAGGGGTCACAGCTGAAGGATAAGGGGGAAATCCTTTAAAACCGAGATGAGAAGAACTTTTTTCACACAGAGAGTGGTGAATCTCTGGAACTCTCTGCCACAGAGGGTAGTCGAGGCCAGTTCATTGGCTATATTTAAGAGGGAGTTAGATTTGGCCCTTGTGGCTAAGGGGATCAGAGGGTATGGAGAGAAGGCGGGTACAGGATACTGAGTTGGATGATCAGCCATGATCATATTGAATGGCGGTGCAGGCTCGAAGGGCCGAATGGCCTACTCCTGCACCTAATTTCTATGTTTCTATGTTTCTATGGGTAAGCCAACGGTATTCTCTGTATTAGACGCCAAGAGCTCCTTCTGGATCATGCATCATCTATGCGTACCACCTTCAGCATGGCTTTCGGCCGCTACAGATTTCTACGCATGCCGTTTGGCATCAGTTCAGCCAGTGAGGTGTTTCAGCGCTCTACGGAGCAACTGTTTTGACGGATACCCTTGTGCTGTCATCATGGACGATATCATTGTTAGCGGAACAACATGGCTGCCCGCATGCACGAGGTGGCGGTGGTGTGGGAAACCTGGCATGGATTATGGATCGGGTCACCAGCAGCAAAAACCAGACACGGATCAAAGTAGCAATACGGTTTGATCTACACAAACTCCATCAAATCAGCTCAGGTCTACCTGCCCTCATGAATATGATTAAGAAAGAACTGCAGGTGCTGGCTAAATCGAAGGTAGACGCAAAATGCTGGAGTAACTCAGCGGGTGAGGCGGGATCTATGGAGAGAAGGAATTGGCGCCGTTTTTTGGGAATCGGCGACGTTTCAGGTCAAGACCTTTGGGAATTGCCGACGTTTCGGGTCGAGACCCAAGGGTCTCGACCCGAAACGTCACCAATTCCTTCTCTCCCTAGATGCTGCCTTGCCCGCTGAGTTACTCCACCCTTTTGTGTCTACCTCATCAAATCTGATAATCTTCTCATGATCACCTTAATTGAAGAGTTACAGTTGAAGGAAGAAACTGAACCATAATCAGCTGAAACCTCTTCTAATTCTGCCTAAGTAATTCCATCATCATTTTCAGTGAGTGTTTGCGTCATCAATTAATCTGATCGTTACCACTTGATAATCAGAGTGATTGTGTCGTTCTATTAATCATTGCATGTAGATGTGAATGTGCTTCAAATACTCAGATGCAGATTGTTTTTTGATTTTTGCAGGAAGGTTTTCAGCTTGTCGATCTGTGCACCTTGAATGCGTTCATAAGATCATAAGACATCGGAAGGGAACGAGGCCATTCGGCCCATCGAGTCTACGCCACCATTTGATCATGGCTGATCTATCTCAACCCTCTCAACCCTATTCTTCTGCCTTGTCCCGTAACCTTTGATGCTTAAGGGGTTGGACAGGCTAGATGCAGGAAGATTGTTCCCGATGTTGGGGAAGTCCAGAACAAGGGGTCACAGTTTAAGGATAAGGGGGAAGTCTTTTAGGACCGAGATGAGGAAAACATTTTTCACACACAGAGTGGTGAATCTCTGGAACTCTCTGCCACAGAAGGTAGTTGAGGCCACAGTTCATTGGCTATATTTAAGAGGGAGTTAGATGTGGCCCTTGTGGCTAAAGGGATCAGGGGGTATGGAGAGAAGACAGGTACAGGATACTGAGTTGGATGATCAGCCATGATCATATCGAATGGCGGTGCGGGCTCGAAGGGCCGAATGGCCTACTCCTGCACCTATTTTCTATTTCTATTACTAATCAGGAACCCAATTCGGACCCAACCCAGACTATAGGATCATATATTTTGTCCCGCCCCCTCACCTGACATCAGTCCAAGGAAGGGTCTCGACCCGAAACGTCGCCCATTCCTTCTCTCCAGTGATGCTGTCTCACCTGCTGAGTTACTCCAGCATTTAGCGGAGTCAGGGGGATGTGGGGAGAAGGCAGGGACGGGGGGGCACTGATTGTGGATGATCAGCCATGATCTAATTGAATGGCGGTGCTGGCTTGAAGGGCCGAATGGCCTACTCCTGCACCTATTGTCTATTGTCATTTTGTGTCTACCCAGGAACTTAACAATCTCCACTTTGCAAAATACCCACTGACTTGGCCTCCACAGCCGTCTGCGGCAATGAATTCCACAGATTCACCACCCTCTGACTAAATAAATTCCTCCTAAAGGCACGTCCTTTAATTCTGAGGCTGTGCCCTCTGATTCCAGACTCTCCCACTACATCCCATCCATCATTTCTTCCTATGCATTTCATCCTCTCCAGATCCACTCTATCTGGGCCTTTCACTATTTGGTCGGGTTCAAGAGATCCCCCCTCATCAGATGCTGAGAGAAAGGATTCAGATACACGGTCTATATGACCCGTCCATTCAATACAGAGCTGGATAAATCATGATCCCATTCATTTGAATGAGGACACACAACATGCAAAGAAAAGCAAATGACTTCAGTCTGAAGTGTTTAAGAAGGAACTGCAGGTGTTGGAAAATCGAAGGTACACAAAAATGCTGGAGAAACTCAGCGGGTGCAGCAGCATCTATGGAGCGAAGGAAATAGGCAACGTTTTGGCTCGAAACGTTGCCTATTTCCTTCGCTCCATAGAAACTCAGCGGGTGCAGCAGCATCTATGGAGCGAAGGAAATAGGCAACGTTTCGTCCCGAAACGTTGCCTATTTCCTTCGCTCCATAGATGCTGCTGCACCCGCTGAGTTTCTCCAGCATTTTTGTGTGACTTCAGTCTGAAGAAGTGTCTCGACCCGAAACGTCACCCATTCCTTCTCTCCAGAGATGCTGCCTGTCCCGCTGAGTTACTCCAGCATTTTGTGTCTATCATCAAGGCAAATTACTTATTTACTCAAACATATGCCTGTATTTTAATGTGTTTCTCATTAAATATGTTTCTTGGCTTGCAATTCATTTAACTTTTTATTTCAGTGATTTAAATTTAGTTTGGTTTTGCTTACAGATACAGAAGAGGAAACAGGCCCTTCAGCCCACCGAGCCCGTACTGATCACGCTGTCCACTAGTTCTATCCCTACAAACACTAGGGACAATTTACAGAAGTCAATTAACCTACAAACCTGTGCGTCCTTGGAGCGTGGGAGGAAACCGGAGCATCCGGAGAAAACCCACGCCGGTCACGGGGAGAACGCACAAACTCCGCACAGACAGCACCCGTAGTCGGGATCGAACCCGGGTCTCTGGTGCTGTAAGGCAACAACTCTACCGCTGTGCCACCGTGCCACCCCTGAATGTACTTGAATCTTTTTTAACTATCTGAGAATATCCGATAGTGTGGAGTCCACTGTCTTCAGACCACATCAATGATCGGTGCCACTCAGGAAAATGCGCTTGTGTTGATCGAACAGAGTTGTGTCTGAATCCCAAACACAGCCCCTTTGAAAGATTCGGAGTCTCAATCACCAGCGCACAGCCTTGATCATGTGCATCCCATGAAACTAGCCCTGGACAATTTGAATTCATACAGCATCTTTACTCTCATAGAAATATTTCAAGGTGGAATCAAATTTGCTATCTACAATCTCTGGTTCAAAAGAGAAATAGCTAGCAAATGTGGTGAGCAAAGCCATGATAACACTGAATAATGAAAGCCTCCTGCTGTTGCTGAGAGTGCTTTGTTCTATGCCAATGCAAGGCTCAATTAGATCGCTTGCATTTCATTCACTGCAATAGTGCTGTTTATATTTTATTCAACCTATTAGTATGCATTACGAAAGTGACTGATGACACCGAGTTACGGTGAAACTATTATTCAATCATCGACTTCAGATGACATCCACCAGCATCTGAAGCCATCTGGATCCCTGGGAAAAAAAAAATGCCCGCACCATTAATCATTCGCATTTCATATTTATTTCCAAAACTTCACATAATACTTGTTATTATACGTCTGTGTGCTGAGCGATAATTAGAAACGCGCTGAAGGGAAGCCAAGGGGATGGAAACAGATACAGACAGAGGAGATGAGACCACGGCTCAGGAGTATTGACATTCCTGCCTCTTACTGAAACCAAAACCAGGATTGAAATGTCTCCACGAAAAATACTTCCATTGGTTTAGTTTAGCTCGGCTTGGTTTAGAGATGCAGCGCGGAAACAGGCCCTTCAACCGATCGAGTCCGTGCCGACCAGCGACCCCCCACACACTAACACTATCCCACACACACCAGGGACAATTTACATTGATAACAAAGACAATTAACTGCCAGACCTGCACGTCTTTGGAGTGTGGGAGTACACCGGAGATCTCAGGGAAAACCCACGCAGGTCACGGGGAGAACGTACAAACTCCGTACAGACAGCGCCCGTAGTCGGGATCGAACCCGGGTCTCCGGCGCTGTGAGGCAGCAACTCTACCGCTGCGCCACCGTGCTGCCCTTGAATGTACTTGAATCTTTTTTAACTATCTGAGGATATGCCATCGTGCCACCCTCATGGAGGACCTGAAGTAGAATAAAGGAACTGCAGAAGCTGGTTTATACCGAGGATGGGAAAAAAAGTGCTGGAGTAACTCAGCGGGTCAGGCAGCATCTCTGGAGAAAAAAGGACATGTGACGTTTCGGGTCAGGTCCTTCTTCAGACTGAAGTAAAGTTGCAGGTAGAAGATGGAGGAACTCGCATGAGTTTAGATCGCCCCAACATATTTTACATGTATTTCATGGAGGTGACAGGCGTTATGGGGAGAAGGCAGGAGAATGGGGTTGAGAGGGAAATATAGATCAGCCATGATTGAATGGTGGAGTAGACTCAGTGGGCCGAATGGCCTAATTCTGCTCCTATAAAGGGCCTTGGCGAATTTTTTGGCGACTGTCGGCATCATTGACTGACGGATCAGGTCACGGAAAAAGTCGTGGCGTGACGGCATATTGGCGAGCGGTGTTTCAAGTGGCGCAACATTTTTTTGTCGCCGCTGGATGTTCAAAATCTTTCGCCGACCCTGATACGTCAGTCAATGATGCTGGAAAAAATCGCCAAGTGGGACAGGCCCTTAATTTAAGAACTTATCAACATATGTAGGCATTGTTGTGATGCTTTGAAAAGCAGCAGCCAATTTGCAAACAGCAATGTGATAATCAGCAGATAATTAGTTTAAGTAACATGGTTAGCTCATGGTTAGTAAATGTTGGCCAGGACCACAGAAATACTTTTCTCCCAACTGGATCTTTCAACATTCTTTTCATTATAGTCATAGAGTTGTGTGTTAAGAGATACAGGTCGGCTCGGTGACGCAGCGGTAGAGTTGCCACCTCACAGCGCCAGTGACCCGGGTTCGATCCCGACTACGGGCGCTGTCTGTACAAAGTTTGTACGTTCTCCCCGTGACCTGCGTGGGTTTCCTCCGAGATCTTCGGGTTTCCTCCCACACTCTGGGGTACTGATTGGGGATGATCAGCCATGATCACATTGAATGGCGGTGCTGGCTCGAAGGGCCGAATGGCCTACTCCTGCACCTATTGTCTATTGTCTATTGTCCAAAGACGTACAGGTTTGTAGGTTAATTGGCTTGGTATGAATGTAAAACTGTCCCTAGTGTGTGTAGGATCGTGTTAATGTGCGGGGATCGCTGGTTGGTGCTGACTCGGCCTGTTTCCGCGCTGTATCTCTAAACTAAACTAAATCTAAATACAGCCTAGAAGCGGCCTGGTCCACCAACTCCACGCTGACCAATCCTACACTTATCTAATCTAAGAAAGAACTGCAGATGCTGGAAAAATTGAAGGTAGACAAAAATGCTGGAGAAACTCAGCGGGCAAGGCAGCATCTATGGAGTGAAGGAATAGGTGACGTTTTGGGTCGAGAACTACTATTTCGCTACATAGATGCTGCCTCCCCCGCTGAGTTCCTCCAGCATTTTTGTCTACCTTATCTAATCTAATGTCGTTATTCTCCCCAGATTGTTATCAATTTCCACCAAATCCACCACTCACCCACACACGAGTGGCTATTGACATAGCAGTGATAAGTGACCAACATCTTCGGGATGTGGGAGGAAACCAGAGCACCCAGAGGAAACCCACGTGGTCACAGGGAGAACGTGCAAACTCCACCAGATGGACAACGTCACACTTACTCACGTTAATACTTCCTCTTCCCGATCTTTGCCGGTTTGTTTAACTTCCTGGCGTCCCCACGACTGTACGAAATGGGCGAGAAAGATTCTGGCACCGAGCCTCGTGTCTCCACCATCACCCTATGCAGTGCGTTCCAGACACCCACCAACCTCTATGTAAAAATGTGCCACGCACATCTGCTCTGTGTGAAGTTTAGTTTATAGTTTAGAGATACAGCGTGGAAACAGGCCCTTCGGCCCACCGGGTCCGTGCCGACCAGCGATCCCCGCACATTAACACTATCCAACACCCACTAGGGACAATTTTTACATTTACCCAGCCAATTAACCTACATACCTGCACGTCTTTGGAGTGTGGGAGGAAACCGAAGATCTCGAAGAAAACCCACGCAGGTCACGGGGAGAACGTACAAACTCCGTACAGACAGCACCCGTAGTCGGGATGGAACCCGGGTCTCCGGCGCTGCATTCGCTGTAAGGCAGCAACTCTACCGCTGAGCCACCGTGACAGTCCAAGTGAAATATTATTCATCTCTAGTGGATTCATCTCCAAAAGTGGATAATATACAGTTCAAACTCTGCCTCAAACCACTTTCTGTTACTTACACTGTCGTACCTACCTTATAAACAAATCCAATTCATAGTAAAATGAAGGTAGACACAAGGTGCTGGAGTAACACAGCGGTTCAGGCAGCATCTCTGGAGAGAAGGAATAGGTGACGTTTTGGGTCGGAACCCTCCGTCAGAACCATTTGTCAGGCCCAGCTGTCTGAAGAAGGTTTCTGAACTGAAACATGACCCAATCCTTCTCTTCAGAGATGCTGCCTGACCAGCTGAGTTACTCCGCCATTTTGTGTCTATCTTCGGTTTCTTCCCACGCTCGGGGTAAAATAACCCATTGCCAATCATTTTTGTGCAAACTTTAAAATACTTTATAAAGTCATTGCCACAGAAGGCGGTGGAGGCCAAGTCAGTGGATATATTTAAGGTGGAGATTGACAGTTTCTTGATTAGAAACATAGAAAATAGGCGCAGGAGTAGGCCATTCGGCCCTTCGAGCCTGCACCGCCATTCAATATGATCATGGCTGATCATCCAACTCGGTATCCCATCCCTGCCTTCTCTCCATACCCCCTGATCCCTTTAGCCACAAGGGCCACATCTAACTCCCTCTTAAATATAGCCAATGAACTGTGGCCTCAACTACCTTCTGTGGCAGAGAATTCCAGTGCGAGTGTCAGGGGTTATGGGGAGAAGGCAGGAGAATGGCGTTGCGAGGGAGAGATAGATCAGCCTCGATTGAATGGCGGAGGAGACTTGATGGACCAAATGGCCTAATTCTGCTCCTAGAACCTATGAACTTACAAAATCTTTGATTATCAGTCACCTTCTCTGCCAATCTGCATTGTCTTTCTCAACCAGACACTTATGCGTGCGCTGGTGTCAAGTACCACTGTTTATCAATCACAGACCCACTAAACCTTGCTACATATTCCTCATTGCAGGAAGGAATTGCAGATGCTGGTTTAAATCGAAGATGAACACAAAAAAGCTGGAGTAACTCAGCGGGTCAGACAACATCTCTGGAGAAAAGTAATAGGTGGCGTTTCGGGTCGAGACCCTCCTTCAGACCGAGAGTCAGGGGAGAGAGAGACGAGAGATATAGATGGGGATTTCATGTTCAATAGACAATAGGTGCAGGAGTAGGCCATTCGGCCCTTCGAGCCAGCACCGCCATTCAATGTGATCATGGCTGATCATCCCCAATCAGTACCCCGTTCTGGGGCTTGGACACGCTAGAGGCAGGAAACATGTTCCCGATGTTGGGGGAGTCCAGAACCAGGGGCCACAGTTGAAGAATAAGGGGTAAGCCATTTAGAACGGAGACGAGGAAACACTTTTTCTCACAGAGTCTGTGGAATTCTCTGCCTCAGAACCGGTGGAGGCCGGTTCTCTGGATGCTTTCAAGAGAGAGCTAGATAGGGCCCTTAAAGATAGCGGAGTCAGGGGATATGGGGAGAAGGCAGGAACGGGGTACTGATTGGGGATGATCAGCCATGATCTCTTCGAATGGCGGTGCTGGCTCGAAGGGCCGAATGGCCTACTCCTGCACCTATTGTCTATTGTCTATTGTGTAACCCGGCATCTGCAGTTCCTTCCTACACAGGGCATTGACATGGATTGACATAGTTGTCTATTTACATATTCCTCATTGCCTTGTTGTGAGTACCTCTGCATCATTTTCTTTTGTCAACGTTAATACGTTAGTGTATCCATCAGGCTCCAAGCCCTCCAGCAGTTGCTCACAGCCTCTGGGCAAATGCAACATCTGGCTGGGAGTCGACGTTAGATTCGGAAAGGTTACCAGCAGAAGCGGCAAATGAGCTTCATAAACTGTCATCGCAGGCTGACAAATTGGTGGGACTGCATTTTACCACTCAGATATTAACGTTATCTCACATCACTGCTGCGGAGTTAATAACCAGAAAATAATATTGTGGGCTGGTGTAAGGAGGGATCTTTATATTTGTGAGGGGAATAGATGGATGTAGATAAGTTGTGTGTGAAGGAACTGCAGATGCTGGTTTAAACCAAAGATAGACACAAAAAGCTGGAGTAACTCAGCAGGACAGGCAGCATTTCAGTCTGAAGAAGGGTCTCGACCCGAAAGGTCACCCATTCCTTCTCTCCACAGATGTTGCCCGACCCGCTGAGTTACTCCAGCACTCTGTGAAACGTCACCTATCCATGTTCTCCACAGATGCTGCCTGACCCGCTGAGTTACTCCAGCACTCTGTGAAACGTCACCTATCCATGTTCTCCACAGATGCTGCCTGACCCGCTGAGTTACTCCAGCACTCTGTGAAACGTCACCTATCCATGTTCTCCACAGATGCTGCCTGACCCGCTGAGTTACTCCAGCACTCTGTGAAACGTCACATATCCATGTTCTCCACAGATGCTGCCTGACCCGCTGAGTTACTCCAGCACTCTGTGAAACGTCACCTATCCATGTTCCCCACAGATGCTGCCTGACCCGCTGAGTTACTCCACCATTTTGTGTCTACACTGTATCCCATTTTATCGGGATGCATCACAGCTCGGTTTGGGAACAGCTCCATCCAAGACCGCAAGAAATTTGAAGAGAATTTCGGACGTAGCCCAGACCATCACACAAACCAACCTCCCTTCCATGAATTCAATTTATACCTCACGCTGCCTCGGCAAGGCCAGCAGCATAATCAAGGACGAGTCACACCCCGGCCACTCCCTCTTCTCCCCTCTCCCATCGGGCAAAAGGTACAGAAGTGTGAAAACGCACACCTCCAGATTCAGGACCAGTTTCTTCCCAGCTGTTATCAGGCAACTGAATCATCCTACCACAACCAGAGAGCAGTCGTGAACTATTATCTCCCTCATTGGTGACCCTCAGACTATCTTTGATCGGACTTTGCTGGCGTTACCTTGCACTACACGTTATTCCTTTATCATGTATCTGTACACTGTGGACGGCTCGACTGTAATCATGTATTGTCTTTCTGCTGGCTGGTTAGCACGCAACAAAAGCTTTCCACTGTACCTCGGTACACGTGACACTGAACTAACGTCAAATGAATACAGTGCCGCTGATGGGAGCTTGCTGTGCTAATTGGGTGTTGTGTTTCTTATGCTTGAATTAGTGGGAGGTAACAACTATGAATTGGTCAGAGATGGGGAGCGATATCACATATGGGCGCCACGGTGGGGCAGCGGTAGAGTTGCCGCCTCACAGCGCCAGGAACCCGGGTTCAATCCCGACTACTGGTGCTGTCTGTACAGAGTTTGTACGTTCTCCCCGTGACCTGCGTGGGTTTTCTCCGAGATCTTCGGTTTCCTCCCACACTCCAAAGACGTTCAGGTTTGTGGGTTAATTGGCTTTGGTATAAATGTAAAAACTGTCCCCAGTGGGTGTAGGATAGTGTTAATGCCCCTGTCCCACTTAGGAAACCTGGACGGAAACCTCTGGAGACTTTGCGCCCCACCCAAGGTTTCTGTGCGGTTCCCGGAGGTTGCAGGTGGTTGCAGGTAGTGGAAGCAGGTAGATAGACTGACAAAAACCTCCAGGAACTGCACGGAAACCTTGGGTGGGGCACAAAGTCTCCAGAGGTTTCCGTTCAATTTTCCTAAGTGGGACAGGGGCATTAGTGTGCGGGGATCGCTGGTCGGCACTGACTGGGTGGGCCGAAGGGCCTGTTTCCGCGCTGTAACTCTATGTTAAACTAAACCTTCCTACGCTAATGCAGTAAATGGGCAAAAAACACTTCCGATCGTTTTCCCAGCCACCACCTCGTCTTTCTGGCTCGGCCCCCATGCTTGAGAAATCACTGCTTGGGCTGAGACGTGTAAGTAAGGGGAACCTGAATGAAATCTCAATCTGCAACGATCAACAGAATGCAGCAATTTCAAGCAATCAACTAGATTTATAGCAGTTTACAGCGGGGGGATTCTGTGGTGCAGAAGAGTAACGCATTAGTTGTATGTAATGAGGCGACCTGTCAGATCCCATCTATTGTACGCAAGACTTGCTCGCACACTTACAACCGCACTCATTCATGCAATAATGCCTGGATTTCATTGCAAATGCTCGCGCGCTCCCTTTTAAAAGCTGCACAAGGTGGTGATTGAAGTGACTGGGCACTTGTTTGTCTTTCCCCTGATGAAGTGCACCGGCTTCCATATGGCATCTGTCTCTCAGGGAAGCATCTGCCTCATAGGTTGGCACATGATAGGAGCAGAATTAGGCCATTCGGCCCGTCAAGTCTACTCCGCCATTCAATCACGGCTGATCTATCTCTCCCTCCTAAACTAACCTCATTCTCCTGCCTTCTCCCCATAACCCCTGACACCCATGCCAAGCAAGAACCTATCTATCTCTGCCTTAAAAAAAATGCATTGACTTGGCCTCCATAGCCTTCTAAGGGGGACCTTCGAGAGCTAACCAGCGGGGTGGCACCGAGAATGAGGAGCCAGCACTCTTTTCACTTTTCACTTATGAAGTCTGGATAGAGTGGATGTGGGGAGGATGTTTCCACTAGTGGGAGAGTCTGGGAAAAGAGGTCATAGCCTCAGAATTAAATGGCGTTCCTTTAAGAAAGGAGATGAGGTGGAATTGCTTTAGTCAGAGGTTGGTGAATCTGTGGAATTCTTTGCCGCTGGAGGCTGTGGAGGCCAAGTCAGGGGATATTTTTAAGGCAGAGATAGATAGATTATTGATTGGTACGGATGTCAGGGGTTACGGGGAGAAGGCAGGAGAATGGGGTTTAGAAGGGAGAGATAGATCAGCCATGATTGAATAGCGGAGTTGTCTTCGTGGGCCGAATGGCCTGATTCTGCTCCTATTCCTTATGACCTTATGATCTTACGAGTCCTGCCATTTGCAATTGAGTTTATATTGCAAAATAATGACTTAATTGGAGTAAGGTAAGGTTAAGGGGCTGTCCCACTGCGGCGACCTAATTGGCGAGTCTAGAAGAGTTTAGGAGAGTTTGTAAAAATGTCATGTTGAAGACCTCCTTCGACTATGTTGAAGACCAGCTATGACTAACTTCGGGACAGTTGGACACCGAATAGTGGAGAGTGAAGACGACCTCCTTCGACCTCCCTTCGACTATGATGAAGACTATCTATGACTACCTTCGACTACCCTCGATTACCTACGACTAACATGCCGACCTACTACGACCTACTTCGACCAAACCTACGAGTAAAAAAATGGCGACTTTTTTTTACTCGCGAGCATTTTTCAGCATGTTGAAAAATACGCCGCGACCTAGCTGAGGCCTCGAGTACGCGGAGACCACTCTTGAGCATGAAGGAGAGTTACAAAAACCTCCTAGGACCTCGTGTCGAACATGCGGCAGGTATGAGTCGAGGGAAAACTCGCCAGAACTCGCGGATTAGGTCGCCCAAGTGGGACAGCCCGCTTTAGGATTTGGGAAGCAGAACTGGTGTCTTTACCTGTGTGTGCGAGGGGTGAAAGCCTTTCCTGATGTACAGGCCAAAGAGGGCCTCCTTGCCCAGGGAGACGTTAAACTTGACGAACTGCGGTCGCTCGATGTACAGCTGAGATCTCCAGAACACTGCGGGAGGAACTTCCTGCGAGACTCTCCGACCGATGTCCACATCCCCCAAATCAATGCTGCTATTTTTAATCGCCACCGTCCCTGGAGAGGAAGAAGAGAGGATCATTAGGTCAGAACATCAACGTGTATGAAATCATGAGAGGCATAGATCGGGTAGACGCACAGAGTCTCTTGCCCAGAGTAGGAGAATCGAGGACTAGAGGAAATAGACAATAGACAATAGGCAATAGGTGCAGGAGTAGGTCATTCGGCCCTTCAAGGCAGCACTGCCTTGCACAGTTCATCCACAATCAGTACCCCGTTCCTGCCTTCTCTCCATAACCCTTCCCTCCGCTTTCTTTAAGAGATCTATCTTTAAGAAACTCTCTCTTGAAAGCATCCAGAGAATTGGCCTCAACTGCCTTCTGAGGCAGAGAATTCCACAGACTCAAAACTCTCTGGGTGAAAACGTTTTTCCTCATCTCTGTTCTAAATGGCCTACCCCTTATTCTTATGCCCCTGTCCCACTTAGGAAACCTGAACGGAGATCTCTGGAGACTTGCAGGTAGTGGAAGCAGGTAGGGAGACTGACAAAAACCTCCGGGAACTGCACGGAAACCTTGGGTGGGGCACAAAGTCTCCACAGGTTTCCGTTCAGGTTTCCTAAGTGGGACAGGGGCATTAAACTGTGCACCCTGGTTCTGGCCATAGGTTCAAGGTGAAGTGGAAAAGATTTAATAGGAATCTGAGGGGTACCTTTTTCACACAAAGGGTGGTGGGTGTATGGAACGAGCTGCCAGAGGAGGTAGTTGAGGCTGGGACTATCCCAATGTTTAAGGAACTGTTAGACAGGTATATGGATAGGACAGGTTTCAGGGGCTTGGGCCAAAAGCAGGCAGGTGGGACTAGAGTAGCTGGGACATGTTGGACATGTGGGCAAGTTGGGTCGATGGGCCTGTTTGCCACCCTGTATCACTCCAAGTGATAGCAGAATTAGGCAGCTTCTCCGAGATCTTCGGTTTCCTCCCACACTCCAAAGACGTGCAGGTTTGCAGGTTAATTGGCTTGGTGTAAATGTAAATTGTCCCTGGTGTGTGTAGGATAGTGTTCGTGTGCGGGGATCGCTGGTCGACGCGGACTCGGTGGGCCGAAGGGCCTGTTTCCGCGCTGTATCTCTAAACTAAACGAAACTAAACAAACAATAGACAATAGGTGCAGGAGGAGGCCATTCGGCCCTTCGAGCCAGCACCGCCATTCAATGTGATCATGGCTGATCATCCCCAATCAATATCCCAGAGTGTGGGAGGAAACCCGAAGATCTCGGAGGAAACCCACGCAGGTCACGGGGAGAACGTACAAACTTCGCACAGGCAGCACCCGTTGTCAGGATCGAACGCGGGTCTCTGGCGCTGTGAGGCGGCAACTCTACCGCTGGGCCACCGAGCCAACCTCGTTCCTGCCTTCTCCCCGTATCCCCTGACTCCGCTATCTTTAAAGAGCCCTATCTAGTTCTCTCTTGAAAGTATCCAGAGAACCAGCCTCCACCGCTTTACTGAGGCAGAGTAAAGCTTTTCACTGTACCTCGGTACACGTGACAATAAGCTAAACTGTAGGACACGGTATCCCTGCCATTGGTATGGTGCGTTTTTCTGTGGCAGATTATTCAGTGAATGAGCTTAGAGAAAATCACCAGCACACACACAGGCAATCAAAACAATGTGTGCAGCTCAATTGTGAAACCACTTGAACCTTCTCAAATGACATTTCGCAGTGAAATACAATTTTACTACTAGTACTCAGCAACGGCTAATGGACTGTTAGAACATATTTGATGCAAAGGCAGCAGTGGTGACAAACAGTAAATTAGCCCGTTTCACATCCCCACCTCCAGATGCACATTCATGCCTTTGTTTGCTCGAGGAATTATTCGAATGTGTTGCAGCCGGTTTAGTAGTGAACTGGGAACTCCAATGGGCCAAAAGAATAAACTGCTCGGCTGTGATGAATGTCAGATTAGCTTAAGAAAGAACTGCAGACGCTGGAAAAATCGAAGGTAGACAAAAATGCTGGAGGAACTCAGCGGGTGAGGCAGCATCTATGGAGCGAAGGGATAGGTGACGTCTGAAGAAGGGTCTCGACCCGAAACGTCACCTATTCCTTCGCACCACAGATGCTGCCTCACCCGCTGAGTTTCTGAAGAAGCATCTCAATAGACAATAGACAATAGGTGCAGGAGTAGGCCATTCGGCCCTTCGAGCCAGCACCGCCATTCAATGTGATCATGGCTGATCATCCCCAATCAGTACCCCGTTCCTCCCTTCTCCCCATATCCCCTGACTCCGCTATTTTTAAGTGCCCTATCTAGCTCTCTCTTGAAAGCATCCTGAGAACCTGCCTCCACCGCCCTCGGAGGCAGAGAATTCCACAGACTCACCACTCTCTGTGAGAAAAAGTGTTTCCTCGTCTCTGTTCTAAATGGCTTACTCCTTATTCTTAAAACTGTGGCCCCTGGTTCTGGACTCCCCCAACATCGGGAACATGTTTCCTGCCTCTAGCGTGTCCAAACCCTTAACAATCTTATATGTTTCAATAAGGTACCCTCTCATCCTTCTAAACTCCAGAGTGTACAAGCCCAGCTGCTCCATTCTCTCAGCATAGGACAGTCCCGCCATCCCGGGAATTAACCTTGTAAACCTACGCTGCACTCCCTCAATAGCAAGAATGTCCTTACTCAGATTAGGGGACCAAAACTGCACACAATACTCCAGGTGTGGTCTCACTAGGGCTCTGAACAACTGCAGAAGGACCTCTTTGCTCCTATATCTTTGTTCCTATATCCTATCTCGACCCAAAATGTTTCTGAAGAAGGGTTTCAACCCGAAACTTCACGTATTCCTTCGCTCCATAGATGCTGCCTCACCCGCTGAGTTTCTCCAGCATTTTTGTCAACGTCAGATCTGCTTAGTTTAGAGATACAGCGTGGAAACAGGCCCTTCGGCCCACCGGGTCAGCGCCGACCAGCGAACCCCGCACATTAACACTATCCTACACCCACTAGGGACAATTTACATTTATACCAAGCCAATTAACCTACAAACCTGTACGTCTTTGGAGTGTGGGAGGAAACCGAAGATCTCGGAGAAAACCCACGCAGGTCATGGGGAAGAATGTACAAACTCCGTACAGACAGCTCCCGTAGTCGGGATCGAACCCGGGTCTCCGTCGATGAGAGGCAGCAACTCTACCGCTGCTGCAGTCTTTCCAAATGAATGTCTGTAGTTGGAACGGATGGCAACAGCCAGTCTGAAGAAGGGCCTCGACCCGAACATCACCCAGCCCTTCTCTCCAGAGATGCTGCCTGTCCCACTGAGTTACTCCAGCGTTTTGTGTCTATCTTCAGTGTAAACCGGCATCTGCAGTTCCTTCCTACAAACTTACATTACAATTTGATTTTGTGTCCCTTTTTAATACTTATCCGTAGGTGGAATGGATGGGAACAGCCAAATATTTCCATAACTCACTGATCATCTCCCGGTTACTCAGCACTTCAACTCCCCCTCCCATTCCCACACTGTCCTGGGCCTCCTCCATTGTCAGAGTGAGGCCTAGCGCACATTGGAGGAACATCACCTCATATTTTGCTTGGGCAGTTTACACCCCAGCGGTATGAACATTGGCTTCTCCAACTTCAAGTAACCCTTGCTTTCCCTCTCTCTCTCCGTCCCTCCCTCTTGGTCAGCATGGGTAGATTGGGCCAAAGGGCCTGTTTCCGTTCTCGGTGACTCGATGAGTTCAGGAATTGCAACATGCCCACTGCTTAAATGTGGAGGAATACCATTTATGGGTGTCTAGATGCCATGATATTAATGGCGGCACAGTGTCGCAGCGGTAGAGTGACTGCCTTACAGCGGTTCGATCCCCACTGCGGGTGCTAGTCCGTGCGGAGTTTGTACGTTCTCGGAGAAAGACAATAGACAATGGACAATAGGTGCAGGAGTAGGCCATTCGGCCCTTCGAGCCAGCACCGCCATACAATGTGATCATGGCTGATCATCCACAATCAGTACCCCGTTCCTGCCTTCTCCCCATATCCCCTGACTCCGCCATCTTTAAGAGCCCTATCAAACGAAGCGATCTTCGGTTTCCCCCAACCACTCCGAAGACGTACAGGTTTGTAGGTTGATTGGCTTGGTATAAATGTAAATTGTCCCTAGTGTGTGTAGGGTAGTGTTAGCGTGCGGGGATCGCTGGTCAGCGTGGGCCGAAGGGCCTGTTTCCGCCCTCTATCTCTGAACTAAACTAAACTATAGCTTGGGCAATATTGTTCACGTTGACATTACATTGTAAAAGGTGTTTATTGCTTGCTGTATCACCACTGGCCCTGTGGAGTTACATGATTAACCTGTGAGGCGGGGATGAGCAATGTCCGAACCCTTACACTGCTCCCCCCCCCGGCCTCTTCACCCCTCTCCAAATCCCCATCGCCACCAATTAACTTAGCTGAGCTGGCCCCCTCTGACCGATTAATGCCCGCGTCAGAACCAGAGCAAATTGCCCAGCGGTGGTTCACGGGCCTTGGGGTGTGGGGCCTTCCAAGTGTGGAGGTTGAACATGTCCACACAAGGAGCTGAACTCCCACCCTGCCCTGGGCTCCAGGTGAAGGCTGCATCCCCACCTGCGCAGGTGTTTCTCTGTAGGTTTCCGCGCTGCCTTGGTGTCGGGGCAAAGCTCCCCACATTAGCCAGTTGCGAGCTGCTCTCCGAGGCTCTCGAGGCGTAGCCGTGCGTTCCCCAGACTCACACATCCACCACGGGAAGCGGGAGTAGTCAACTTAGTGCAGGATGTGAGATTGCACACACCTAGGCCACAGAGAATACCCTTCGAAACGTATTGGATTCCTCGAAAATGAGCTGTCAACAAGTTGTACTCGTTATCTGGTTCTGCACGGGGCATAACTGGGAGTGATCTGCAGGCAATAATTTAATCAAGGGACCAGGAGGTGGTCCCTGAACACAGTAATGCATGTCTGGGAACGGATCCAAAGCAGATCTGAAGACTTCCTGCGGCATTAGAAGTCGACCGAGTAAAGTTACAGTGTGGATCAGAGCGCTGATGTGCATGACACACTGATATCGCTGTCTCCAAATGAGTTCAGGCAGAGCTCGTTCTGTAGACTCATACTCAGCTCAGGCGCAACACTAATCACCTGAACACTCCACACAGCTCAGGAATTAACAAATTGGACGCAACGACCGCAGGTTTATTGAGAAGCAAACAGCCGTTAACGACAGGCCAACAACACCAATTACAGTACCGGGCCACACAGGTCTGGTGGAGTGGGGATAATGACTTTGCCATCCAGTGTCGGAAGTTCAGGTGGCTTTTTTAAGACGATAACACAACTGAAAAAGGTTGACTTACAACTAAACAAACCAGGTTCACTTCTTAATGAACAGACAACTGACAATACGGGTTGGTAGACCAAAATTCAAAGCTTTACTAATTATCGGCCGATGGAATGGAAGTGGCAAGGAAAACCCAACCAAGTGAGCAACACGGACACTTGGCTGTCCTCTCTCCATCAAAGAACCTATAGCGGAGCAAGATAGGCCACCCCTGCTAAATGCAATGGGCTGACGTGTAGCACGCAACGGAGCGAAACGTGGGGCTTTTTTTCATCCATTTCCATAACCCGACCCGACCGGACCCGACCCGACCAGACCCGACCCGCAGTGTAATCAACGTTGCGGGGGAACAGTTTGTGTTAATAAATTATAATTCTGAAAATGAGAAGATTTTTCCCAAAGAACTTTTATTTTTACGAGGATGTTTCCGTAACCGGCTTCCGTCTCCGCACTAGTATCTTTGCTCCGCTACGGGATCTTTGGTGCGGAGACGGAAGCCGGTTACGGAAATGGCGCCGAAAATTACCCACGAATCTGCCCACGACCGTACTACGTCTTTTTCGTCGAGTGATCGATCTTGCTCGCTGAGGGATCTTTGCTCTCCACTTCCCTGAACCCAGAATTACATGGTATTTTATACTCTTCTTTTGTCACCTAAGCACATTCTAAAGACTTTAGTCATGGTCAGAGGTACAGGGAATATACATTATGACAGGTTGCGTAACACAGTTTGTCTCTTGTCAATCATCAGTTGCATCAAAGGCATCTTGTCATGTGGTACAAGGCACTTACATATCGAAACATAGAAAATAGCAGGAGTAGGCCATTCGGCCCTTCGAGCCTGCACCGCCATTCAATATGATCATGGCTGATCATCCAACTCAGTATCCCGTACCTGCCTTCTCTCCATACCCCCTGATCCCTTTAGCCACAAGGGCCACATCTAACTCCTTCTTAAATATAGCCAATGAACTGGCCTCAACTACCTTCTGTGGCAGAGAGTTCCAGAGATTCACCACTCTCTGTGTGAAAAAAAGTTTTCCTCATCTCAGTCCTAAAGGATTTCCCCTTTATCCTTAAGCTGTGACCCCTTGTCCTGGACTTCCCCAACATCGGGAACAATCTGCCTGCATCTAGCCTGTCCAACCCCTTAAGAATTTTGTAAGTTTCTATAAGATCCCCCCTCAATCTCCCAAATTCTAGCGAGTACAAGCCGAGTCTATCCAGTCTTTCTTCATATGAAAGTCCTGACATCCCAGGAATCAGTTTGGTTCCTGGCATATCAAAGGCATCGGACATTGTCTCAATACCCCTCACTGGGATTAATCAGGGCTTCCTCTCTCATCAATTGGTAGACACATTTCAAAGTCATCGGTCATGATCTCAATATACAGCAACCTGGGGGGAAGTCTGGGCTTGTCATTCTGTATCAATCTACTAGAGAAAAGCCTGCTTTGAGACTAAATATAAGTTGTAATAGTCCAGGTATCCATTTAATATATTTTTAATATTTTTAACATTATTCAGCCTTAACACAACAGGCCAAAGTTATAAGAAAGAACTGCAGATGATGGTAAATCGAAGGTAGACACAAAATGCTGGAGTTACTCAGCGGGTGAGGCAGCATCTCTGGAGAGGTGACGCTTTGGGTCGAGACCCTTGTTCAGACCCGTCTCGACCCGAAACGTCACCCATTCCTTCGCTCCAGAGATGCTGCCTGTCCTGCTGAGTTACACCAGCATTTTGTGTCTATCTTTGGTTTAAACCAGCATCTGCAGTTCCTTCCGACACTGTTCACTCTTCTATGTTCTATTTCCCCGTGTTTTGTCACAAGACTGTGCAACAGATTTGTATGTCAGTAATGCTGGCTGGCACATGCTGGCGGGTTGGGCCAGACACAAAATGCTGGAGTAACTCAACGGGTCAGGCAGCATCTCTGGAGAGAAGGAATGGGTGACGTTTCAGGACGAGACCCTTCCACAGACTGAGAGGCAGGGGAGAGGGAAACTAGAGATATGGGAAGGTACAAAGAACAAATCAGAGCTGGCACCGATGGCCTTGGAGCCCACAATGGTCCATTGTTGGTTGTGGAGGTGATAACCAGGGGATACAAACAGTGAAACAGTTCAGAAGTTCATGTATTTAAGAAGGAACTGCAGATGTTGGAAAATCGAAGGTACACAAAAAAGCTGGAGAAACTCAGCGGGTGCAGCAGCATCTATGGAGCGAAGGAAATAGGCAACGTTTCGGGCCGAAACCCTTCTGGGTTTCGGTCCGAAACGTTGCCTATTTCCTTCTGAGTTTCGGCCCGAAAGGTTGCCTATTTCCTTCGCTCCATAGATGCTGCTGCACCCGCTGAGTTTCTCCAGCTTTTTTGTGTACTTTCAGAAGTTCATGTGATTGGAGCAGAATTAAGCCATTTGGCCCATCTACTCTGCCATTCAATCGTGGTTGATCTATCTTTCCCTCCTAACCCCTTCTCCTGCTTTCTCCCCAATAACCTCTGACACCTGCGCTAATCAAGAATGTAGACACAAAATGCTGGAGCAACTCAGCGGGTGAGGCAGCATCTTCGATTTTATGCAGTTCTTGCCCACTCAATCAAGAATCTATCTATCTCTGCCTTAAAAATATCCACTGACTTGGCCTCCACAGCCTCTGTGGCAAAGAATTCCACAGATTCACCGCCCTCTGACTAAAGAAATTCCTCCTCATCTCCTTCCTAAAGGAGCGTCCTTTAATTCTGAGGCTGAGATCTCTGGTCCTAGACTCTCCCACCAGTGGAAACATCCTCTCCACATCCACTCCATCCAAGCCTTTCACTATTCTGTAAGTTTCAATGAGGTACCCCCTCATCCTTCTAAACTCCAGCGTGTACAGGCCCAGTGCGGTCAAACGCTCATCATAGGTTAACCTCATTCCTGGGATCATTTTTGTAAACCTCCTCTGGTCCCTCTCCAGGTCCGGCACATCCATCCTCAGATACGGGGCCCAAATTTGCTCACAATATTCCAAATGTGGCCTGACCAGCGCCTCAGCAGGATGACAAGGGTGGGGGAGGGACATGGGTGGGAAGATTGTGGAGGGAGGAATGGGAAATGCTTGCAGAAGCTTCCACGGCCTGGCCTAGGTTGGGTTTGACCACATGCCCACAGTTCCCAGGAAGCTGCGATGCTCTCACCTCAACAGATGACGTATCGGTGGTGTGGTCACAAGTTATAGTAGTTGAATTAAGCCATTCGGCCCATCGAAGTACGTAGGTTCAGGAGATTGATTCCTGGGATGGTGGGACTGTCATATGAGGAAAGATTGAAAAGACTGGGCTTGTATTCACTGGTGTTTAGAAGGATGAGGGGGAATCTGATAGAAACATATAAAATTATAAAAGGACTGGACAAGCTAGATGCAGGAAAAATGTTCCCAATGTTGGGCGAGTCCAGAACCAGGGGCCACAGTCTTAGAATAAAGGGGAGGCCATTTAAAACTGAGGTGAGAAAAAAATGTTTTCTCCCAGAGAGTTGTGAATTTGTGGAATTCCCTGCCACAGAGGGCAGTGGAGGCCAAGTCACTGGATGGATTTAAGAGAGAGTTAGATAGAGCTCTAGGGGCTAGTGGAGTCGAGGGATATGGGGAGAAGGCAGGCACGGGTTATTGATTGGGGACGATCAGCCATGATCATATTGAATGGCGGTGCTGGCTCGAAGGGCCGAATGGCCTCCTCCTGCACCTATTGTCTATGTTTCTATGTTTCTATCGAGTTAACTTCGCCATTCAAGCATGGCCGATCTCTGTCTCCTAATCCCGTTTTCCCGCCTTCTCCCCATAACCTTTGACACCCGTTCTAATCAAGAATTTGCCCATCTCTGCCATAAAAATGACCTCTGCACAAGGATTATGAGATCGTAACAGAGGTCAAACTCTGCACACGGATTTTCAAATCAGTCACCTGACAGGGTGAACAAACAATATATCTGTGTCGGAAGGAACTGCAGATGCTGGTTTACACCGAAGGTAGACACAAAGTGCTGGAGTAACTCAGCGGGACGGGCAGTATCTCTGGAGAGTAGGAATGGATGACATTTCGGGTCGAGACCCTTCTTCAGACCAGTCAGAGGGAAAGGGAAATGAGAGATATAGACTGTGACGTAGAGAGATATGGAGTAAATGAATGGAGCATTGTTAGGTGTGGGCTAGATGAGAACGAGAAGCTGGTGCGACTTGGGTGGGGGAGGGATGGAGAGAGTGAGAGAGAGAGGGATGGAGAGAGAGAGAGGGAGCGCAGGGACTACTTGAAGTTAGAGAAATCAATATAGAGGTCATCAATAGAGGTCATTTTAGAAGGATGAGAGGGTATCTCATTGAAACATATAAGATTATTAAGGGTTCGGACACACACTAGAGGCAGGAAACATGTTCCCGACGTTGGGGGAATCCAGAACCAGGGGCCACAGTTTAAAAATAAGGGGTAAGCCATTTAGAATGGAGACGAGGAAACACTTTTTCACCCAGAGAGTTGTAAATCTGTGGAATTCTCTGCCTCAGAAGACGGTGGAGGCCGGTTCTCTGGATGCTTTCAAGAGAGAGTTAGATGGAGCTCTTAAAGGCAATCGGCAATAGACAATAGGTGCAGGAGTACGCCATTTGGCCCTTTGAGCCAGCACCGCCATTCAATGTGATCATGGCTGATCATCCACAATCAGTACCCCGTTCCTGCCTTCTCCCCATATCCCCTGAGCCCTATCTAGCTCTCTCTTGAAAGCATCTGCTAAAGATAGCGGAGTCAGGGGATATGGGGAGAAGGCAGGAACGGGGTACTGATTGGGGATGATCAGCCGTGATCACAGTGAATGGCGGTGCTGGCTCGAAGGGCCGAATGTGCTACTCCTGCACCTATTGTCTATAATATTCATACCACTGGGTCTGCCGAGACTCAAGAAAGAACTGATCCCCCCCCTTGCACTGGCTGGCTACCTAGGAAACAGGCCAGCTGTCATTGTCATTGCCATTTGTACGCTTGCCTTACAGAGACGGGCGGTGTGGTTTGTCAGTCTGGAACTGGACACCAATTGATTATAACACGGCACTGTTCAGATGACATTTTATATTTTGACCTTAGGAGAATCTGTCATCCTTGAGAAGATGTACATTCCTCCAAGTAAGAAAGGTGTGGAGCGAAATAATGTAAATAAATAAATAAATGATCCACTGTTAGAAATGATGCATTACCGTCGGCAGGTCCCTGGCAACTGACAGGCGGAACCGTTGGAGCAGGGACAATGGGAATGTCAGACAGAGAGGTGCCTGTGGATCATGTAGAAGCAGGGAACTGCAGATGCTTCTCAATCAGGGAAAGACACAAAGTGCTGGAGTAACTCAGCGGGTCAGGCAGCATCTGTGGAGAACATGGATAGGTGACGTTTCACAGAGTGCTGGAGTAACTCAGCGGGTCAGGCAGCATCTATGGAGCTAAGGAAATAGGCAAAGTTTCGGGCCAAAACCCGTAAGGGTTTCGGCCCAAAACGTTGCCTATTTCCAGAAGGATTTCGGCCCGAAACGTTGCCTATTTCCTTAGCTCCATAGATGCTGCTGCACCATAACTCAGTGGGTCAGGCAGCATCTGTGGAGAACATGGATAGGTGACGTTTCACAGAGTGCTGGAGTAACTCAGCGGGTCAGGCAGCATCTGTGGAGAACGTGGATAGGTGACGTTTCACAGAGTGCTGGAGTAACTCAGCGGGTCAGGCAGCATCTGTGGAGAACATGGGTAGGCGACGTTTCTGGTTAGGATCCTTCTTCAGTCCAAAAGGTCTCGACCCGGAACATCAACTATTCATGTTCTCCAGAGATGCTGCCAGACCCGCTGAGTTTTTGACGGCACTGGGCCTGCACTCGCTGGAGTTTAGAAGGTTGAGGGGGGGGGACCTCATTGATACTTACAGAATAGTGAAAGGCTTGGATAGAGTGGATGTGGAGAGGATGTTTCCACTGGTGGGAGAGTCTAGGACCAGAGGTCACAGCCTCAGAATTTAAGGGCGTTCTTTTAGAAAGAAGATGAGGAGGATCTTCTTGTCAGAGGGTAGTGAATCTGTGGAACCCATTGCCACAGAGGGCTGTGGAGGCCAAGTCAGTGGATATTTTGAAGGCAGAGGTAGACAAATTCTTGATTAGAACGATGTCAAAGGTTATGGGGAGAAGGCAGGAAAATGGTATTACGAAGCAGAGATCAGCCATGATTGAATGGCAGAGTAGACTCGATGGGCCGAATGGCCTAATTCTTTCCTATTACATGTGAACTTGTGAGTTACTCCAGCACTCTGTGAAACGTCACCTATCCATGTTCTCCACAGATGCTGCCTGACCCGCTGAGTTACTCCAGCACTCTGTGAAACGTCACCTATCCATGTTCTACACAGAGAGTGATGAATCTGTGGAATTCTCTGCCACAGAAGGTAGTTGAGGCCAGTTCATTGGCTATATTTAAGAGGGAGTTAGATGTGGCCCTTGTGGCTAAAGGGATCAGGGGGTATGGAGAGAAGGCAGGGATGGGATACTGAGTTGGATGATCAGCCATGATCATATTGAATAGCGGTGCAGGCTCGAAGGGCCGAATGGCCTCCTCCTGCACCTAATTTCTATGTTTCTATGTTTTCTGAGTTTTTGTTATATTATTTATTATCTTTACATATTCTGTTGTGCTGCAGCAAGCAAGAATGTTATTGGCCTACTCCTGCACCTATTTTCTATGTATGTTCTATTTTTTCAGATATGCTGCCTGACCCACTGAGTTGCTCCAGCATTTAATGCCAGAAATCACGGGACAGTCAGCCTAACATCTGCCCTTGGGAAAAGGTTAGGAGCTATATTTAAAGATGTTACAGCGGGACATTTAGAAATAATCGAGGTAACTAGGCAAAGTCAACATGATCCTGTGAAAGGGAAAGCGTATTTAATCATGTGACTTCCACTTCACAAGACCAATTTATCGAAGTCCTTTGAAGTTCTTGGATTAAGGGAAACTCATGGATATTTTGCGCTGAGATTTCCGGAATGCATTTGACACGGCACCGCATCAAAGGCTATTGAGGAACATTAAACGTCATAAGTGACTTTGGCAGGGATAGAAGATTGGCTGCTTCACAGGAGACAGAGGGTGAACATAACTTGGTTCATAAGTGATGGGAGTAGAATTAGACAAATCAGAGCTAGCACCGATGGCCTTGGAGCCCACAATGGTCCATTGTTGGTTGTGGAGGTGATAACCAGGGGATACAAACAGTGAAACTAGTTCAGAAGTTCATGTATTTAAGAAGGAACTGCAGATGCTGGAAAATCGAAGGTACACAAAAATGCTGGAGAAACTCAGTGGGTGCAGCAGCATCTATGGAGCGAAGGAAATAGGCAACGTTTCGGTCCGAAACCCTTCCGGGTTTCGGTCCGAAACGTTGCCTATTTCCTTCTGAGTTTCGGCCCGAAAGGTTGCCTATTTCCTTCTGAGTTTCGGCCCGAAACGTTGCCTATTTCCTTCTGAGTTTCGGCCCGAAACGTTGCCTATTTCCTTCTGAGTTTCGGCCCGAAACGTTGCCTATTTCCTTCTGAGTTTCGGCCCGAAACGTTGCCTATTTCCTTCTGAGTTTCGGCCCGAAACGTTGCCTATTTCCTTCTGAGTTTCGGCCCGAAAGGTTGCCTATTTCCTTCGCTCCATAGATGCTGCTGCACCCGCTGAGTTTCTCCAGCTTCTTTGAGCACTTTCAGAAGTTCATGTGATTGGAGCAGAATTAAGCCATTCGGCCCATCTACTCCGCCATTCAATCGTGGTTGATCTATCTTTCCCTCCTAACCCCTTCTCCTGCTTTCTCCTCTGACACTTGCGCTAATCAAGAATGTAGACACAAAATGCTGGAGAAACTCAGCGGGTGAGGCAGCATCTCTGGTGCGAAGGAATAGGTGATGTTTCGGATCGGGACCCCTCTTCAGACTTAGGCTCATCTTCCTGGCCCATCAGGTCTACTCCGCCATTCAATCATGGCTGATCTATCTTTTCCTCTCAACCTCATTCTCCTGCCTTCTCCCCATAACCCCTGACACCCGCACTCATCAAGAATCCGGAGGTAGACACAAAACGCTGGAGTAACTCAGCGGGACAGGCAGCATCCCTGGAGAGAAGGAATGGGTGACGTTTCGGGTCGAGACCCTTCTTCAGTCTGATTAGAGCACGCAGAACAATGTTTTTCGCTGTATCTCGGTGCACGGTGGCGCAGCGGTAGAGTTGCTGCCTCACAGTGCCAGAGACCCGCGTTCGACCCCGACTACGGGTGGAGTTTGTACGTTCTCCCCGTGACCTGCGAGGGTTTTCTCCGATATCTTCCCTTTCCTCCCACACCCCAAAGGCGTACAGGTTTGTAGGTTAATTGGCTTGGTGTAAATGTAAACCTTAGCGTGTGTAGGTGTAGTGTTAGTGTGCGGGGATCGCTGGTCGGTGCGGACTCGGTGGGCTGAAGGGCCTGTTTCCGCGCTGTATCTCTAAACTAAACTACAGCATGTGACAGGAAATAAACCGATACGTGTAATGGAAACATTTTTATTCTTTAAGGGGTGGTTTTGTTGGATGAGAGATGGCAGAGAATTAGCAAATGTTATATTTATAATGAGGGAAGCTGCCCAATTGCCTTGAATGGGAAAGGAGAAATCAAGCTGCATTTATTTAGCACCTCTGATAGTATGAGGTTATTCCAAAGATATTTATGGGCAATGATGTGTGGTTGCTGCAGCAATGTGTGAAACGCCACAAACACTTTGTGCAGAGAAAGTTCCTACCAACAGCAATGTGGTAATTAGGTGCAAATAACATAGTCATAAAACACAGAACGGTACAGCACAAGAACAGGCCCTTCAGCCCACAATGTCCATGTCCAACATGATGCCAAGACCAACTCCTATCTGTTTCCTATCTGCAATCAAGGGATATGGGGAGAAGGCAGGCATGGGTTATTGATTGGGGACGATCAGCCATGATCACAATGAATGGCGGTGCTGGCTCGAAGGGCCAAATGGCCTCCTCCTGCACCTATTGTCTATTGACATATGATGAAAGAATGGGTCGACTGGGCTTGTATTCACTGGAATTTAGAAGAATAAGTGGGGATCTTACAGGAATATAAAATTCTTAAGGGATTGGACAGGAAAATGTCTAGATGCAGGAAAAAATGTTCCCGATGTTGGTGGAGACCTGAAACAGGGGACACAGTTTAGGAATTAGGGGCAGGCCATTCTATGTTTGTGTAGGAAGGAACTGCAGATGCTGGTTTAAACCGAAGATAGACACTAGATGCTGGATCAGGCAGCATCTGTGGAGAACATGGATAGGTGACGTCTCACAGAGTGCTGGAGTAACTCAGCAGGACAGGCAGCATCTCTGGAGAGAAGGAATGGGTGACGTTTCGGGTCGAGACCCTTCTTCAGACTGGCTGTCCCCATCCATTCCACCCGCAGACATTCATATGGAAAGACCGCAGTTCGGTTGTACAGCGGTAGAGTTGCTGCCTTAAAGCACCAGGCACCCGGGTTCGATCCCGACTACGGGCGCTGTCTGTAGGAGTTTGTACGTTCTACCCGTGACCTGCGTGGGTTTTCTCCGAGATCTTTGGTTTCAGAAGAACCGTCTCAATAGACAATAGACAATAGACAATAGAGAAGCTGGGGTAGGCCATTTGGCCCTTCGAGCCAGCACCGCCATTCAATGTGATCATGGCTGATCATCCCCAATCAGTACCCCGTTCCTGCCTTCTCCCCATATCCCCTGACTCCGCTATCTTTAAGATCCCTATCTAGCTCTCTCTTGAAAGTATCCAGCGAACCGGCCTCCGTGAAGCAGAGAATTCCACAGACCAGACTCACAACTCTCCGTGTGAAAAATAGTTTCCTCATCTCCATTCTAAATGGCTTACTCCTTATTCTTAAACACTTGAAAAACTTGAAAGGCTCTTTATAAATCTATTGTACCCAACCCCCCCCCCCCCCCCCTTCCATGGAAGGATGCGAGGATGTACTGAATATAATGATTTATAATAATTTATGATATAAATTAATAACTGACAAACCAGGTCACCATAATCGCGCAATCTTGAATATGCTAACGTTTTCCAAAGCACATCACAGGAACTGAAGCAGTCAGAAATTATCGCCACAGAAACTTTCTAAAAACACTTACAGTAAAATCCTGCAAATCTGATCATGTTTTTTTTGCAAACTTCACGCAATTGGAAGGGAGATCTGGACAATTTAGTTTTCACTCAGAGGGTGCGGTGCGGTGGGTGCATGGAACGAGCTGCCAGAGGAGGTACTCCTGCACCTATTGTCTATTGTCTATTGCAGGAACTGGGTACTGATTGGGGATGATCAGCCATGATCACATTGAATGGCGGTGCTGGCTCGAAGGGCCAAATGGCCTACTCCTGCACCTATTGTCTATTGCAGTGGTTCCCAACCTTTTTTTGGCCATGCCCCCCCTATTCACCTCTAAAATCCTGATGCCCCCCCCACCCCCCCCATGTGGTGATATATAATTCTTATCATTTAAAAAGTGAACTCCGTTTCAGCTGAAGAAGCTTAAAACGCCAATACCTTGGTTTAAACAAGCTTCAAAAGAACATGGCATCCATGAAAAAGAAAAATGAAATAAACAAAAGACAGTTAAAGTTCTGAGTTACTAAAAGGTGGTCTTGGCATCGTGGAATAACAGCAATCTGCAGATGCTGCTTTACTGGAGAAAAAAAAGTAACTCAGCGGGCCAGGCAGCATCTTGGGTCATCGGCTCTGATTTGTCAGACCGCTCAATGGCCTCTCCCCCCCACTCTCAGTCTGAAGAAGGGTCTCGATCCGAAACCTCACCTATTCCTTTTCTCCCCAGCTGTAGCCTGACCCGTTGAGTCGCTCCAGCTTTTTGTGTCTGTCTATCTTCGGTGTAAACCGGCATCTGCAGTTCCTTCCAACACATCTCAGGAGAACATTTTCAGGAGAACTTTTTCAGGAAGTGTTCTCAGGAGAACACAGGAGTAATTTTTCACACAGAGAGTGGTGAATCTGTGGAATTCTCTGCCACAGAAGGTAGTTGAGGCCACAGTTCATTGGCTATATTTATGGGGAGTTAGATGTGGCCCTTGTGGCTAAAAGGATCAGGGGGTATGGAGAGAAGGCAGGTACAGGATACTGAGTTGGATTATCAGCCATGATCATATTGAATGGCGGTGCAGGCTCGAAGGGCCGAATGGCCTACTCCTGCACCTATTTTCTATGTTTCTATGTAACATAGATAGACAGCACAGGATAGAGCCCTGTAGCCCAGGATAGACCCCTATAGCCGGGGATAGACCTAGACGGAGGAACCAGTCTCCCAGACGTGACTAACCTAGACGGAGGAGCCAGTCTCCCAGATGCGACTAACCTAGACGGAGGAGCCAGTCTCCCAGATGCGGTGAGAAACCTAGACGGAGGAGCCAGTCTCCCAGAAGCAAGAAATCGTCTCCCAGACGGGGGCCACACCCCCAGACGACATGACGTGCCGAGACGCAGCGAGAGGCAGGAGCCAGTCTCCCAGACACAGCGAGAGGCAATGAGACAGAACGCCAGAGTCCTTAGTTTTGAGAAAGTGGAGAACAGGTGGCCGATTAGGAAAAGGGGAGATGCAGCGAGACCTGGGTGTCATGATACACCAGTCATTGAAAGTAGGCATGCAGGTGCAGCAGGCAGTGAAGAAAGCGAATGGTATGTTAGCTTTCATAGCAAAAGGATTTGAGTATAGGAGCAGGGAGGTTCTACTGCAGTTGTACAGGGTCTTGGTGAGACCACACCTGGAGTATTGCGTACAGTTTTGGTCTCCAAATCTGAGGAAGGACATTCCTGCCATAGAGGGAGTACAGAGAAGGTTCACCAGACTGATTCCTGGGATGTCATGACTTTAATATGAAGAAAGACTGGATAGACTCGGCTTATACTCGCTAGAATTTAGGAGATTGAGAGGGGATCTTATAGAAACGTACAAAATTCTTATGGGGTTGGACAGGCTCGATGCAGGAAGATTGTTCCCGATGTTGGGGAAGTCCAGGACAAGGGGTCACAGCTTAAGGATAAGGGGGAAATCCTTTAGGACCGAGATGAGAAGAAACTTTTTCACACAGAGAGTGGTGAATCTCTGGAACCCTCTGCCACAGAGGGTAGTTGAGGCCAGTTCATTGGCTATATTTATGGGGGAGTTAGATGTGACCCTTGTGGCTAAAAGGATCAGGGGGTATGGAGAGAAGGCAGGTATGAGATACTGAGTTGGATGATGAGCCATGATCATATTGAATGGCGGTGCAGGCTCGAAGGGCCGAATGGCCTACTCCTGCACCTATTTTCTATGTATCTAGCAGCACTCTTAATTGATTCTCATGTAAAACTTTATGTGGATATTAAAGCACATAAGCAGAATTTAAATCGAATGCAAAAGACTACTGAAGGAAAATATATGGGAAATGAACAAATGTTCTGCTGAATTAAATGAAGCCATCTCTAAATGGCTTTAATAATACTGTGGGTAGACTAAAATGTTGGAGAAACTCAGTGGGTTAGGCAGCATCTCAGGAGCGAAGAAAATAGGCAACGTTTCGGGTCTCGACCCTTCTTCAGACTGTAATGGTGCTGTATTGTCATTTATATGTCGTGGACGTACACAAAGTTGAAGGGGGAAATGTAAAGGGCCTGTCCCACCAGCATGCGCCTGCATGCGGCGAGCGCGACCAAACCAGAAGCGGGGTCCGCACGGAGGTCGAGTGAGTGACGTGAAGTTCGAGCGAAGTCCGCGGGAAGTTCGCGCGTGATGTACGGCGTCGAGACGGTGCGTACGGGGTCAAGACGCTGCGCACGCCCGTCGAGGCTGTGCGTACGGCGTCGAGGTGGCTGCGAGCCGGCAGGGCGTTGCCGCGCGGAATTTTTGAACACGGTCAGCTTTTCAGAGCCCCGCGCGATGTCGGGACCAGCTCCGCACAACTCCATACGGCTCCGGCGATCGAAGTGGGACCGGCCCCGCGAGGCCGTACGGCTCAAGCGACCACGTTAGGTCGCGCTTGCCGCATGGAGTCGCATGCTCGTGGGACCGGCCCTTAATGTAATGTAAATGCCAGTGCCCCTTGAGGCCAGGAGTACAAGATGGCGAGTTGGCCAGTGCCTCGTGACTGAGATCAATTGACCTTCTAGAAGTTTCTGTTAGTTGTTGGAAGTGCACTCTTCTTGCAAGATGGTGTTGGTGTATCCGTTGTGCGAGCCACAACAGGGTCAGACAGAAGACATTACAGGTAACATTTCCCAGGGTCCTGTCCCGAAACGTCACATATCCATGTTCTCCGGAGCTTCCAAGATGCCAACTATATGGGCGTCAGCCACGGAAGCAGATCCATACACTCACAGTACAATCCCTCCACGCTTTTATTCCCTAAAGGGCCTGTCCCACTTTCAGGACTTAATTGAAAACCTCTGCCAAGTTTAAAGGAGCTAAAACAATAATCAAGATCGTGGCAATCTACGAACTCCTACGACCTTCCACGACTATGTTCACAAACTCCTACGAGTATGTCCACGAATTCCCACGACTATTTCGATGCCCTCCTTACGAGTAAGAAGTTGCAACTTCTTTCATCCCGACTATTTGTTTACTCGTGGACATTTTTCAATGGGCTGGAAAAAGCGTCCCGACTTAACATATACCTACGGCTGGCATTACGAGCCGCTCCGATATATCTACGGACTCCCACGGACCCGCTACGAACATTCTGCGAGTTTGAATCAATGGGGAAAACTCGGGAGAATTCATGAATAACTCGTGACAGTGGGACAGGCCCTTTATCATGCACCTGTACACTGTGAATGCCTCAATTGTAATCATATACAGTCTTTCCACTGACTGGTAAACACGCAACAAAAAGCTTTTCACTTCACCTCCCTACATGTGACAGTAAACTAAACGGAACTCTTGGCATCATGCTCAGCACAGACATTGTGGGCCGAAGGGCCTGTCCTTGTGCAGGAAGGAACTGCAGATGCTGGTTTACACCGAAGATAGATACAAAGCGCTGGAGTAACTCAGCGGGACAGGCAGCAACTCTGGAGAGAGGGAACGGGTGACGTTTCGGGCCGAGACCCTTCTTCAGACATTGTGCTGTGCTCTTCGAAGTTCTATCAATGTTCTAGCTAGAAAGAAGAGTCGGAGCTGCTTAGGATTGTACGATTCTGTGGGCATTCACCACCTACAAGGCGCCATCTCCTCACACTTACTGCCCTTGCTTACAGAGGCACCACAGCAATAAGTGAAGCCCCTGTCCCACTTTCCTGAGTTACTCACAAGTTTTCCCCTTGATTCAAACACGGAGATGCCAGCCGCAGGTACTCGGGGCTATTTTTTTTTACTTGAGGACATTTTTCAACATGCTGAAAAAACATCCCGACGTACCAGATGCCCCGAGTACCCATGGCTGGCATTACGAGCCGCTACGAGACATCTATGGACTCGCTACGGACATTCTCCGAGAGGGGAAAACTCGGGAGAATTTGTGAGTAACTCGGGAATGTGGGACAGGGGCTTAACGAAGCCAATTCCTTTGTCACGGATAGAGTTTATTCCTGCTCAGAGCAATCACGTTCTCTTCTGATGGGCTACACGACTCGCAGTCTGCGGCTGAAGGCCTTGTAAGCTCACTTTCCCGTGTGCAGTGACATTTTGACGCCCAGATCTATGATGTGAATTGTCGCCTTCAGTCACTGTGTTCCATACAGGCGCCGCTGGCTTGGTGTTAAACGCAAGCTAAAGAGCAGTCGAAGCTGATGGGACTGAGTTGTCAGCTTACTTTACTTTAGACTTTGGAGACACGGCACGGAAACAGTACCTTCTGCCCCACCGAGTCCGCGCGGACCAGCAATCCCCGCACACTAACACTATCCTACACACACTAGGGACAATTTACAATTTTTACCGAAGCCAATTAACCTACAAACCCGCACGTCTTTGGAGAGTGGGAGGAAACCGGAGCACCCGGAGAAAACCCACGCAGGTCACGGGGAGAACGTGCAAACTCCGTGCAGACAGCACCCGCAGTTGGGATCGAACCCAGGTCTCTGGCGCTGTGGAGGCCAAGTCAATGGATATTTTTAAGGCGGAGAGTGACACACTCTTGATTAGTACGGGTGTCAGGGGTTACGGGGTGAATGCAGGAGAATGGGGTTGAGAGGGAAAGATAGATCAGCCGAGATTGAATGGCGGAGTAGACTTGATGGGCTGAATGGCCTTATTCTGCTCCTAGAACTTAAGAAGTTATGATCAAATGAAGAATCGGTCTGACGAAGGGTCCTGATCGCCCGAAACGTCACCCATTCCTTCTCTCCAGAGATGCTGCCTGTCCCGCTGAGTTACTCCAACATTCTGACCCAGCGTCTGTCTATTTCCCTCCACAGACGCTGCCTGACCCGCTGAGTTCCTCCAGCGCTTTGCGTTCTGTTCGTACCCTCCGCGTACGTGGCTGTCGGAGGCCTTAAAGAATGACCAACTCTCCAGCTGAAATATTCATCGACATTAGTTATTCTAAATATCGGAGAGAGTGGTGATTTAGAACATTGCTTTGGAAAGGAGCTATTAAATAAATCAACATATATGCATGAACTGAGCGGGTAACAAATCAGCCGTAAAGTGTAACTTGATCCATCTCCATGTGAGGACCATTGTGATCAATTCAAGCAGCGGTGAGCCTTGTGAACCTGGTGAGTGATGGCTGGTGAGAATGGCAAGCTGAAGTCCAGCAATTATGTTGAAAACAAACGCAACCGGCAATTATCAAGGCTCTAATGTAAGACTACTTCCGATTGTGCTTAAAGACAGCATAATGTGACCAGAATTGACTCTGAGCCAAAGAACACATTATACCCGCTCTGAGAAACGTGGGGCAGGGTAGAGAGGATACGATTAATAACATTAGAGCTTAGCTGAAGGTTCGTGAGTTCATTAGAGATAGGAGCAGAATCAGGCCGTTCGGCCCATCGAGTCTACTCCGCCATTCAATCACGGCTGATCGATCTCTCCCTCCTAACCCCTGCCAGCCAGGTGTGGATGTCTGAGTGAGAGAGAGAGGAGATGGGAACTTGGAGGAACCATCCCAGGGTCGAGGATATCAAATGAAAGTAAGCATGCAGGTACAGCAGGCAGTGAAGAAAGCGAATGGCATGTTGGCCTTTATCACAAGAGGAATCGAATATAGGAGCGCAGAGGTCCTTCTGCAGTTGTACAGAGCCCTAGTGAGACCACACCTGGAGTATTGTGTGCAGTTTTAGTCCCCTAATTTGAGGAAGGACATTCTTGCTATTGAGGGAGTGCAGCGTAGGTTTACAAGGTTAATTCCCGGGATGGCGGGACTGTCATATGCTGAGAGAATGGAGCAGCTGGGCTTGTACACTCTGGGGTTTAGAAGGATGAGAGGGAATCTCATTGAAACATATAAGATTGTAAAGGGCTTGGACACGCTAGAGGCAGGAAGCATGTTCCCGATGTTGGGGGAGTCCAGAACCAGGGGCCACAGTTTAAGAATAAGGAGTAAGCCATTTAGAACGGAGACGAGGAAACACTTTTTCTCACAGAGAGTTGTGAGTTTGTGGAATTCTCTGCCTCAGAGGGCGGTGGAGGCAGGTTCTCTGGATGCTTTTAAGAGAGAGCCAGATAGGGCTCTTAAAGATAGCGGAGTCAGGGGATATGGGGAGAAGGCAGGAACGGGGTACTGATTGGGGATGATCAGCCATGATCACATTGAATAGCGGTGCTGGCTCGAAGGGCCGAATGGCCTACTCCTGCACCTATTGTCTATTGTCTATTGATTGGGAAGGGTTGATAAAGGACTTGGGGAATTTTAGATGGGGAAACCAAGGGCCGATGTCAGTGACTACAGGGGCGGAGGGTGGTGAGGCCATCCTCTCACCAACTCCTATAGATGCGCTATAGGAAGCATCCGATCTGAATGCACAGGAAGGAACTGCAGATGCTAGTTTATACCGAAGATAGACACAAATGATGGCATCGCCCCCGCACAATGGCGCACAGTGCCAGAGACCCTGGTTCGATGCTGTCTGTACGGAGTTTGCACGTTCTCCCCGTGACCTGCGTGGGTTTTTTCCGAGATCTCCGGTTTCCTCCCACACTCCAAAGACGTGCAGGTTTGTAGGTTAATTGGCTTGGTATAAATGTAAATTGTCCCCAGTGTGTGTAGGATAGTGTTAGTGTGCGGGGATCGCTGGTCGGTGCGGACTCGGTGGGCTAAAAGGGCTGTTTCCGCGCTGTATCTCTAAACTAAACTAAACAGAGTGCTGGAGAAACTCAGCGGGTCAGGCAGCATCTGTGGAGAGCATGGATAGGTGACGTTTCACAGAGTGCTGGAGTAACTCAGCGGGTCAGGCAGCATCTGTGGAGAACATGGATAGGTGACGTTTCACAGAGTGCTGGAGTAACTCAGCGGGTCAGGCAGCATCTGTGGAGAACATGGATAGGTGACGTTTCACAGAATGCTGGAGTAACTCAGCGGGTCAGGCAGCATCTCTGGAGAACATGGATAGGTGCTGCCTGACCTGCTGAGTTACTCCAGCACTTTGTGCCGATCTGTGAGGATGCATCACAGCTTGGTTTGGCAACTGCTCTGCCCAAGGCCGCAGGAAAGTGGAAAGTCTCCATCTACACTTCACGCTGCCTCGGGAAAGCAGCCAACGTAATCAAGAACCAGTTAAACCAAGTTCCCTCCCCCCCCCTCCTGTCAGGCAGAAGGTACAGAAGCCAGATTCAGGAACAGCTTCTTCCCTGCTGTTATTGGACTACTGAACAGTCCTCTCATAAGCTAAGGGAGTTATTCAGATCTCTCAACCAACCTCACTGTGACTTGTGCACTTTTTTTAATCTGCACTTTATCTGGGATTATAATTTATTCAGCCCTCTGGTAGTTTTCACTATTTTACTTGTGCATGACGTGATTGAACTCATGTATAATAAGACCTTTGGACTTTTGAATTTAGAGACACAGCGCGGAAACAGGCCATTCGGCCCAACGAGTCGGCGCCAACCAGCGATCCCCCCGTACACTAGCACAATCCGACGCACACTAGGGACAATTTACAATTTTACCGAAGCCAATTCACCTACAAACTTGAACGTCTTTGGAATGTGTGGGAGGAAACCGTGGCACCCGGAGAAAACCCGCGCGGGTCACGGGGAGAACGTGCAAACTCCGTGCAGACAGCGCCCGTAGTCAGGATCGAACTTGGGACTCTGGCGCTGTGAGGCAATCGACTCTACCGCTGCGCCACCGTGCCACCCAAAACCCTTGGAGCAATGACCTCAACAAGTACAGTAGCGGAGAGCGGAGCAGCATCGGATTAATGTCCGTGAAGGAACTGCAGGTGCTGGTTTAAACCGCAGATAGACACAAAATGCTGGAGTAACTCAGCGTGTCAGACAGCTTCTCTGGAGAAAAGGAAAGGGCGACGTTTCGGGTCTGAAGCAGGGTCTCAACCCAAGACATCACCCGTCCCTTCTCTCCAGAGATGCTGCCAGTCCCGCTGAGTTACTCCAGCTTTTTGTGTCAAGCATCGGATTAAAGTAATGCCCCTGTCCCACTTAGGAAACCTGAACGGAAACCTCTGGAGACTTTGCGCCCCACCCAAGGTTTCCGTGCGGTTCCCGGAGGTCGCAGGTGGTTGCCGGAGGTTGCAGGTAGTGGAAGCAGGTAGGGAGACTGACAAAAACCTCCGGGAACCGCACGGAAACCTTGGGTGGGGCGCAAAGTCTCCAGAGGTTTCCGTTCAGGTTTCCTAAGTGAGACAGGGGCATTAGTTGCAGTAAAGCGGAGAAAAAGGTGTAAATAGGAGAGGCTAAACAAGAGCTCCCAATTCTCTGCAGCCAAAACATTTAATTAGGCCTGGGTTTGTGTGTAGCTTAAATACTACAATAGGCCTGGGATAATAATATGTTCAATGGAATCCAAGATCCGTAATTTTCTTGTGGCATCAGCAGCAGCTGAACAAGTTGTTGCTTTGTTCGAGTTTTAAAAGAAATATTTCTAACAATTAAGACAAAGAGATGACTAAATAAAAGGCGGCTCACAATTTGGGTGGCCAACTTTCTCACTCCTAAATAAGGGACAAAAGGTCAAAATACGGGACAAATTCCCGACGGCCATTCGTTGACCGACTGGGCCGTGGCTGGGTGAATGAAGAGTTGGCCCCGGGTGCTGGACTGCACACAAAGCCCAGCCGGCAGGGCCAGCTGAGGAGTTTTGGGCCCGAGTCCAGCGCTCCGTCCAACTCATGAACCGATGATCGGCCGTGAGAAGGAGGGGTGGTGGTGGTGTTGTCGGCGGTGAGCGAAGGTCCGAAGGTCGGACAGCTGGCCGGGCTGCCGACCGAACGATGGGGCCACGGGCGAGGCGCTGCTGCTGCTGGCGCTGCTGATGCTGTTGCTGCACTCCATGGGCTGCACTACGTCGAGACGGGTGAGGCGGGGCTGGACGCGGCGCTCCGACCCGACAGTCCCCTCGACCCGAGTAGTAGCGGTCAAATACGGGACAAGGGCCGTCCCGTACGGGACAAACCAATTTAGCCCAATATACGGGATGTCCCAGCTAATACGGGACAGTTGGGGAGAAGTACCAGTACACACTGAATAAAGGTTTGCATTATAGTACTGGCTCAGAAAGGGTCACTTCTAGTTGTGGCTGCGTGCATTTACACCCCAAAGCCGACATGCCTGGGTTTTAGAACATGGACTGTTACAGCACGGGAACAGGCCATTCGGCCCACAATATCCGTGCCCAACTCGATGCAAAGACCATCTCTCATCTGCCTGCACGTGATCCATATCCCTCCGTCCCTGCACATCCACGTGCCGGTCCAAAAGCCTCTTATACGCCACTATCATATCTGGCAGCGCGTTCCAGGCACCCACCACCCTCTTGAGTAAAAACCTTGCTCCATGGGCCCGTCCCACTTGGGCGATTTTTTAGGCGACTACAGGCGACTAGGCTGTCGCCACGTGGTTGCCGGGGTGTCGCCTGTACGGTCGTGAGTCGTCTCCTCAGTCGCCCAAAGAGTCGTAGCGTCTTTCTGGTCGCCGCTGGATTTTCAACACGTTGAAACATTTTCGGAGACAGTCGGCGACAGTGGGTTTGACGCCAATGAGCGAAGCTTGACTTCTCCTGACGTAGGTGTTGTCGTAGTTGTCGCCAGGTTAACGTAGGTTGTCGCTGCTGCTGACTTGGTTATTTTTTGGTGATAAAGTAATGATTCTATTTCCAATTTTATGTCGAAGGGGGGGGGGGGTCTATGACTATGAATAATCGCCTAAAACTAGCCTAATGCCCCTGTCCCACTTAGGCAACCTGAACGGAAACCTCTGGACACTTTGCGCCCCACCCAAGGTTTCCGTGTGGTTCCCGGAGGTTTTTGTCAGTCTCCCTACCTGCTTCCACTACCTGCAACCTCCGGCAACCACCTGCAACCTGCGGGAACCGCACGGAAATCTTGGGTGGGGCGCAAAGTCTCCAGAGGTTTCCGTTCAGGTTTCCTAAGTGGGACAGGGGCATTAGTGGGACAGGCCCTTTACATATCTTTAAACATTGCTCCTCTAACTTTACAGCTATCCCTCTAATATTTGATATTTCCATCCTGGGAATAAGATTTTGATCATTTGCCGACCCTGACAATAAGCTTTTCACTGTACCTCGGTACACATGACGATAAACAAAACTAAAAACAAACAAAAAACACCTCCAGATTCCTCTGCATCCTCTCCACAGCCTCCGCATCCTATGCTGGGTGCAACCAGGACTGAGTGCGATGTACTCCAAATGCAACCTCACCAAAGCCCCATAAAGCTACATCATGACTTCCTGACTCTTCTGGTCGATTGTTCGAAGGCAAGCGTATCGTATGCAAAAAAAAAAAATGCTGCATCGTTCTAAAATATTTATTACTTTTGCATAGGAAGGAAAGAAATGAGATCTGTCTTGTTTGTCCCAATTTCAAGCCTCATCAGCAGGTTTGTGCCGGAAGGAACTGCAGATGTTGGTTTACACCAAAGATAGGCACAAAATGCTGGAGTAACTCAGCGGGACGGGCAGCATCTCTGGAGAGAGAAGGAATGGGTGACGTTTCGGGTCGAGACCCTTCTTCACTTATTCACCATATGCAGCCTACACTTATTCACCATATTCTCCAGCAGTACGACCTGACCCGCTGTGTTACTCCAGTACTTTGTGTCCTTTATGTAATTCAGCATCTGCAGTTCTTTGTGTCTAATGATAGGCGGGTACAGGTGATCTGGGGGGGGGGGTGCAACATGGCAGCGGTAGAGTTGCTGCCTTACAGCGTCAGAGACCTGGGTTCGATCCTGACCACGGGAGCTGTCTGCACGGATTTCTCCCCGTGACCCGCGTGGGTTTTCTCCGGGTGCTCCGGTTTCCTCCTACACTCCAAATACGTGCAGGTTTGCAGGCTAAATTGGCTGAGTATAATTGTAAATTGTCCCTAGTGTGTGTAGGATAGTGTTAGGGTGGGGGGGGGGGGGGATCGCTGGTCGGCACGGTCACGGTGGGCCGAAGGGCCTGTTTCCGCGCTGCGTCCCTAAGTTGAGCTAAACTAAGTGCCCAAGGCGTGTTTTTTTCTGGTGGGACAGTGGTCAGGGAGGGAGGGAAGGGGGAGTTCCTAGTTCTGGTGGAGTGGGGAAAGAGAAGGTTATTTGACTGCAGAAGAACAAGAGAGGGAGAGAGAAACGATAAACTTTTAACCGTGCCGTAAAGCAAGCGGGGATCGAGCAGAGCGCAGTTAAGGGCCTGTCCCACTTGGCCGATTTTTTTCAGCGACCACCGGCATCATTGACTGACGTATCAGATCCCCGAAAAATTCGCGGCGGTGGCAACGTATTGACGCGCGCGGTGTTTTTTTCAAGTGTCGCGACATTTTCCTCATCGCCGCTGGATTTTGAAAACGTTCAAAATCTTTTGGCGACACTAATACGACACCGGCAGTCGCCGAAAAAAAATCGGCAAGTGGGACACCAGGCACTTTCAGTTAAGGGGCCTGTCCCACTGTACGAGGTCATTCTAGAGCTCTCCCGAGTTTAAAAAAAAAGCCAAACTCGTGGTAAGTAGGTAGAATGTACGTAGCGGCTACGTCGGAGCTCATGGATGTCTCGTAGCGGCTCGTAACGCTAAACGCAGGTACTCGGGAAACGCGGAACGTCGTGACGTTTTTTCGGCACTGTGAAAAAATGTCCACGAGAGCCCTGAGTACCTAGGAACGGCTATTACCGTAATTCTCCGAGTTCGAATCGGGGGAAACTCGGGACAACTTTTGAAGTAGCTTGTACAGTGGGACAGGCACTTTAGTTATTATCGAACACGCCAAACAGATTTTACCTCGGCCAGCAGATGGTGCTATTGTTACATCACTTGCGTCTCCTGTTCCCACGCCATTCCTAAAGATCTGTCCATCAGTTGGTTGTAGATGCCAGTTCAAGTCAAGGAGGTGCATTGCTTCAGTAGGGAAGGGAGGGAAAAATATTAAAAGTGCGCATTAATATTTAGATGGCACTTAACGCTAAGTCTACTATAGAATGACTGTTCTATTTCATTGCAATGCCCAGTTGACTATTGGTCACTGTAAGTGCCGAGATGCAGTTACTGATCAGCAGTGAACCACTGGATTATTGATCCTCGCGGTTTTGGTAGTGGATTACATGCTGCAGTAAAAAGAGAAACCTCAGTCACAACTGCAGGAGCCGGCTCACAGCAAAGGGCTGGAGAAACTCAGCGGGTCAGGCAGCGTCTCTGGGGAAGGCATAAAGTGCTGGAATAGCTCAGCCGGTCAGGCAGGGTTAGCACGCAAGGATCGGCAGCTTTTCGCCGCACCTCGGTACGCGTGACGGTAAACTAAACCAAACTGAACTGATCTCTGGGGAACATAAGGTAGACAAAAATGCTGGAGAAACTCAGCGGGTGAGGCAGCATCGGTGGAGCGAAGGAAATAGGCGACTTTTCGGGTCAATAGACAATAGACAATAGGTGCAGGAGTAGGCCATTCGGCCCTTCGAGCCAGTACCACCATTCAATGTGATCATGGCTGATCATCCCCAATCAGTACCCCGTTCCTGCCTTCTCCCCATACCCCCTGACTCCGCTATTTTTAAGAGCCCTAGCTAGCTCTCTCTTGAAAGCATCCAGAGAACCGGCCTCCACCGCCCTCTGAGGCAGAGAATTCCACAGACTCACCGCTCTCTGTGAGAAAAAGTGTTTCCTCCGTTCTAAATGGCTTACTCCTTATTCTTAAAGGGTCGAGGCTGATGTGGGGGGGGGGGGTGGGGGGGTGATGGGAAGAAGAAAGGAAGAGGCGGAGACAGTGGGCTGTGGGAGAGCTGGGAAGGGGAGGGGAAAGAGGGAGAAAGCAGGGACTACCTGAAATTGGAGAAGTCAATGTTCATACCGCTGGGGTGTAAACTGCCCAAGCGAAATACGAGGAGCTGCTCCTCCAATTTGCGGTGACATTATGGGGAACAGAATGTGTGCAGGACGGAGGTACAGATAGACACAAAATGCTGGAGCAACTCAGCGGGTGAGGCAGCATCTCTGGAGAGAAGGAATGGGCGACGTTTCGGGTCGAGACCCTGCAGATGCTGGTTTGAACCGAAGATTGCTGCAAAAAGCTGGAGTAACTGGGTGTCCTTTTCTCCAGAGATGCTGTCTGACCCGCTGAGTTCATCCAACTTTGTTGTGTCTATCTTGTGGAGAAGATACGAAGTGCTGGAGTAGCTCAGCGGGTCAGGCAGCATCTCAGTAGAACGTGGATAGGCAGCGTTTCGTGTCAGACTGATCAGGACGTCAGACTCACAGTTCCACCTCGTTTTGTAAACCAGCGTCTCCCCTTCTTTGTTCCGGCATCTCTGAAGGACAGGGGTAGGTGCCATCAGTTTGAAGAAAGGTCCCAACTCTTAATTCTACCTATCCATGTTCTCCACAGATGCTGCCTGACCAGCTGAGTTACTCCAGCACTCTGTGAAACGTCACCTATCCATGTTCTCCACAGATGCTGCCTGACCCGCTCTGTGTCTGAACTTTAAGTCTTGCTGTGTTCAGTGTCAAGACCCCCCCAAGTTTGGATCTTCACGATAAAGCGGCACGGTGGCGCAGCGGTAGAGTTGCTGCCTCACAGCACCAGAGACCCGGTTTTGATCTTGACCTCGGGTGCTGCCTGTGTGGAGTTTGCACGTTCTCCCTGTGACCTCGTGGGTTTCCTTCCACATTCCAAAGACGTGCAGGTTTGTTGTTTAATTGGCCCTCTGTAAATTGAGTTTAGAGTAGGGGGTGGATGAGAAAGTGAGATAACATAGAACGAGCTTGAACGGGTGATCATTGGTCAGCGTGGAAGGAAGTTTCGGTGACGTATCACATACACACGTGCGCGCGTTCTGGGCGGCACGGTGGAGCAGCAGTAGAGCTACTGCCTCACGGAGCCAGAGCCCCAGCTTTGACCCTGACCGCGGGTGCTGTCTGTACGGAGTTTGCGCGTTCTCCCCGTGACCTGCGCGGGTTTTCTCCGGGTGCTCCGGTTTCCTCCCACACTACAAAGACGTTTCCAGGTTAATTGCCTTTGGTAAAAGATTGTAAATTGTCCCTGGTGCGTTTATGAGAGTGCTCGTGCACGGGGTGATCGCTGGTCAGCGCCGACACAAGTGCCCGTCTCCAAGCTGTATCTCTAAAGGAAACACACACCAACGCTAATATCCGCACACACAAGCAAGGGAGTGTGAGGTTGCTGGGTCAGCCAAGAACCTCTGGCCTGAAGAGGCAGTAAGATTAGCCCCGACTTCATGCAATGGGGACGAAAGCTGGAGGTGAAAAGCGTTTAGTTTAGTTTAGTTTAGTTTAGTGAAACAGCGTGTAAACAGGCCCTTCGGCCCACCGAGTCCGCACCGACCAGCGATCCCCGCACACTAACACTATCCTACACACACAAGGGGCAATGTATGTAAGAAAGTACTGGTTTAAATCGAAGGTAGACACAAAATGCTGGAGTAACTCAGCGGGTGAGGCAGCATCTCTGGAGAGAAGGAATGGGTGACGTTTCGGGTCGAGACCCTTCTTCAGACTGAATTAGTCCATTTTTTATAAATAAATCCGAAACATCGCCCATTCCTTCTCCCCCGAGATGCTGCCTCACCCGCTGAGTTACTCCAACTTTTTGTGTCTACTTAGGGATAATATACATTTATACTAAGCCGATTAACCTATAAAACTGATCATCCTTGGTGTGTGGGAGGAAACCATAGATCTCGGATAAAACCCACGCGGGTCACGGGGAGAAGGTACAAACTCCATACAGAGAGCGCCCGTAGTCGGGATCGAACCCGGGTCTCTGGCGCTGTGAGGCAATAACTCTACCGCTGCGCCACCGTGCCGCCCAAGGTTCATAGCAAAAGGATTTGAGTTTAGGAGCAGGGAGGTTCTACTGCAGTTGTACAGGGTCTTGGTGAGACCACACCTGGAGTATTGCGTATTGGAAAGACATTCTTGCCATAGAGGGAGTACAGAGAAGGTTCACCAGACTGATTCCTGGGGTGTCAGGACTTTCATATGAAGAAAGACTGGATAGACTCGGTTTGTACTCGCTAGAATTTAGAAGATTGAGGGGGGATCTTATAGAAACTTACAAAATTCTTAAGGGGTTGGACAGGCTAGATGCAGGAAGATTGTTCCCGATGTTGGGGAAGTCCAGAACAAGGGGGTCAGAGTTTAAGGATAAGGGGGAAATCTTTTAGGACCGAGATGAGGAAAACATTTTTCACACAGAGAGTGGTGAATCTCTGGAATTCTCTGCCACAGAAGGTAGTTGAGGCCAGTTCATTGGCTATATTTAAGAGGGAGTTAGATGTGGCCCTTGTGGCTCAAGGGATCAGGGGGTATGGAGAGAAGGCAGGTACAGGATACTGAGTTGGATGATCAGCCATGATCATATTGAACGGCGGTGCAGGCTCGAAGGGCTGAATGGCCTACTCCTGCACCTATTTTCTATGTTTCTATGCTTCTAGGTTCTGAGGTCACAAAGTCCAACATAGAGCAGGTAGTGAAATCCTCCCAGCCAGCTTACAGTAAAATTTACATTGTGAAACGACACGATTATTAGCCCGCTGTCTTTTCAATTATTTCCTCATTTCTGACACTGCGATTAGCGAATGATGCACTATCTATCCGTCAACTTCAAAAGAAATAATTACTGCTCGAATGGCCTCTTTCTTCCCAAATTAATTTGTTATAAATAGATCTAACTAATCATGGATTAGTGGGATTTTCATTCCTTTGAAATATGAACATCTTCGGAATAGTGAGAGTGTGAATTATTTCCTCGGGATATTGTCAGGCAATTATCAGAGGTAGACAAAAGTGCCGGAGAAACTCAGCGGGTGCAGCAGCATCTATGGAGCGAAGGAAATAGGCAACGTTTCGGGCCGAAACCGTTCTTCAGGCAATTATCAGGCAACTGAACCAATCCTACCACAACTAGAGAACAGTGCTGAGCGACCATCGACCTCGTTGGACTATCTTTGATCGGACATGTTAAATGGTCAGCTCGACATAGACTACAAGACCTACACCAAACCCAAACCAATTAGGAGCAGACGAGGGCATTCGATCCAATTTGTGATCCCAGCTACAAAGACAGATGTGTACAGCAATTCGTTCTTCCCCCGCACAATTAAAGCACGGAATAATCTCCACCCAACTATAGTTACCCAACCAGATACAACTAAATTTAAAGTAGCTCTTTCTTCCCAATAACCCTTTCTGGCTTAAACCCTCCCTTCACCACCTCCAGTTTAAATTCCATTTGGAATATTTTGGAGGACCAAGAAACCAAGAAACCAAGAACATCACTGAACTTTATCTTGCACTTTATCCACATTAAGTTTAAGAAAGAACTGCAGATGCTGGAAAAATCGAAGGTAGACAAAAATGCTGGAGGAACTCAGCGGGTGAGGCAGCATCAATGGAGCGAAGGAATTTAGTTCAGTTTAGTTTATTGTCACGCGTACCGAAGCTTTTGTTGCGTGCTAACCAGTCAGCAGAAAGACAATACGTGATTACAATCGAGTCATTTACAGTGTATAGATACAGGATAAGGGAATAACGTTTAGTATAGGGTAAAGCCAGCAAAGTCTGATCAAGGATAGTCCGAGGGTCACCAATGAGGTAGACAGCACTGCTCTCTGGTTGATGAAGGATGTTTCTGTTGCCTGATATTCCTTTTCTCGTTCCCTTTGTCCTGTGTCTGTACACAGTGTACGGCTCGATTGTAATCACGTATTGTCTTTCCGATGACTGGATTAGCATGCAACAAAAGCTTTTCACTGTACCTCGGTACACGTGACAATAGACTGAACTGAATGGTGTATATATGGCCGTACAAATAATGCAGCCCTGATTAACATTTCCAGATTCACCCTTCACGTTTAATTGCTCGGGCACTCTGAGATCTTAACCTACGTTGAGCTCCTCGTGTGTAACTCATTCTGGGCGGCACGGTGGCTCAGCAGTAGAGTTGCTGCCTCACTGCGCCAGAGACCCGGGTTCAATCCTGACTACGGGCGCTGTCTGTACGGGGTTTGTACGTTCTCCCCGTGACCCCGTGGGTTTTCTCCGGGTGCTCCGGTTTCCTCCCGCACTCCAAAGGCGTTCAGGTTTGTATGTTAATTGCCCCTAGTGTGTGTGGGTTGGCTGCGCGACCGACGTCGCAGCGCCCTCTGCAGTCCGTCTGTCTCTTTTTATTTTATTGTCCTGTTGAGTGTATAGTTAGTGGTGGGTTTTTGACTGTGTATGTGTTGGGGGCGGGGGGTTGGGTGGGTGGGGGAAACTTTTAGATCTCTTCCCTGTACGGGGACCCGACCTTTTCCATGTCGGGTCTCCGTTGCCGTTGGGGCCTAGCACCGTGGAGCGGCCTCCAACCGGAACGACGGCTCAGGTCACGGAGCCTGCGGAGCTGCGGACCTACCATCGTGGAGCTGGCCGGCTTCGGAGCGTGGAAAGCTGCGGTGGCGCGCTGCTGCGACCCGACTCCGGTGGATGGTGACACCGGGAGCTCGCGGGTCCCCGGTGGGAGACCGCTTTGCGGGGCACCGGCAGCGGCGACTTATCCCGCTCGAAATGCGGGGTTGAGAGTGACCTGGAGCAGGGCCTTACATCGCCCAGCGCGGCTTTAAATGGCCGCGGACTTGCCAGCGCCCGCCGGGGGCTCCAACATCGGGGCCCGGAGCAGGGCCTTACATCGCCCGGCGCGGATTTAAGTCGCCGTGGGACTTGCTAGCGCCCGCCGGGGGCTTTGACTCTGACATCGGGAGAGGAATGGAGAGCAGGGGAGAGACAAGACTTTGCCTTCCATCACAGTGAGGTGGAGATTCACTGTGATGGATGTTTGTGTAAATTGTGTTGGTGTGTGTCTTGGTTCTTTTCTTGTATGACTGCAGAAACCAAATTTCGTTTGAACTTCATGTGAGGTTCAAATGACAAATAAACGGTGTTGTATTATATTGTATTATTGTGTGTGTAGGATAGTGTTAGTGTAGGGGCGATCGCTGGTCGGCGCGGACATGGTGGGCCGAAGGGCTTGTTTCTACGCTGTATCTCTAAACTGAGCTAACCTCGTCTATATTCAGAAGGGCCCTTCACCAACAATCTCAGTGTGACACGGGAAAAAATAACTAAGTGGAAGGCGTTTGATCTTTCCGTGAGACCTGACTCATGGAAACAGCAAAGGTCTTCAAATGTAATCAGCTTTTATGCTCATAAATCCACTTGGAATCAGCAGGGCTGGTTGTGAAGCCACGGTGACAACATTTATGACTCTACTCACTTTCTTTATGAGTTTTTACTGTGCCCCACAGATTGGCTGGTGGTGGCGAGAGGGACCTTGTGTACACATTAGAGCCGTGTTGTCTATGACATTGGGAAGGAAGGAGTGTGTGTGTTTAGTTTGGACAATAGACAATAGACAATAGGTGCAGGAGTAGGCCATTCGGCCCTTCGAGCCAGCACCGCCATTCACTGTGATCATGGCTGATCATCCACAATCAGTACCCCGTTCCTGCCTTCTCCCCATACCCCCTGACTCTGCTATCTTTAAGAGCCCTATCTAGCTCTCTCTTGAAAGTATCTAGAGAACTGACCTCCACCGCCCTCTGAGGCAGAGAATTCCACACTCACAACTCGCTGTGAGAAAAAGTGTTTCCTCATCTCCGTTCTAAATGGCTTAGCCCTTATTCTTAAACTGTGGCCCCTGGTTGTGGACTCCCCCCACATTGGGAACATGTTTCCTGCATCTAGCGTGTCCAAACCCTTAACAATCTTATATGTTTCAATAAGATACCCTCTCATCCTTCTAAACTCCAGAGTGTACAAGCCCAGCTGCTCCATTCTAACAACATATGACAGTCCCGCCATCCCGGGAATCAACCTTGTGAACCTACGCTGCGCTCCCTCAATAACAAGAGATACAGCTTGGAGACAGGGCTCTTTGATCCACTGTGTCCACGCCGACCAGCGAATGCCCCGTACACTAGCACTCTAATACACACACCAGGGACAATTTACAATCTTGTACCCAAGCCAATTAACCTACAAACCTGTACGTCTTTGGAGCGTGGTAGGAAACTGAAGCACACAAAGAAAACCCACGCAGGTCACGGGGAGAACGTACAAACTCCGTACAGACAGCACCCGTAGTCAGGATCGAACCTGGGTCTCTGGCGCCGTGAGGCTGTAATTTGGGTTTGTAGGTTAAACGGCCTCTGTGAATTGCCCCTAGTGTGTGTAGGCAGTGAATGGGAAAGTGGGATAATAGCCCTGTCCCACGTAACGAGTTCATTCCAAGAGCTCTCCCAAGTTTAAAACAAATCAAACTCGTGGTAAGCACGGAGAATGAACGTAGCGGGTACGTCGGAGCTCGGGGACGTCTCTTAGCGGCTCGTAACGCTAAGGGCAGGTACTCGGGAAGATTCGCTAACGGCAGGTAAGCATGGGAAGACTCGTGAAGATTTTTCAACATGTTGAAAAATGTCCACGAGAGCCCCAAGTACCGGCGAGCGGCCATTACCGTAAATCCCCGAGTTCAAATCAGGGCAAACTCGGGAGAGCTCTTGGAATGAACTCGTACCGTGGGGCAGGGGTTTAACTAAGAACTGGTGTGAACGGGTGATCGATGGCTAGCATGGGCTGGGTGGGCCGAAGGGCCTGTTCCCATGCCGAATCTTTCACTCATTCATTCAATCTTGAAGGAGCTGCCACTGCCCGATTCCCCTGGTACACGATAACGAAAGGGCACATCACGGAAAAATTCATTCCAAGGACTAAGAGTTGAAGGTTGCGAGAAAAGATCAGTGTTGAGAACGATAAAAACACAATGGTCTCCACTTAGAATTAATCTCGGCCGAAAATGGCTGAGCTTTCAGAGAGTGCATGATCACATTTTGATCACACCATTTAACACCAAACCTTTCAATTATTCATGGAAACACACAGGTTGGAACAGAACTGAATCCTCCCTGAATATCTTCCCTATAAGATTTGGGTCAGAGGTAGACAGATTCTTGATTGGTACGGATGTCGGGGGTTGTGGGGAGAAGGCGGGAGAGTGGGGTTAGGAGGGAGAGATAGATCAGCCACGATTGAATGGCGGAGTGGACTTGATGGTCCGAATGGCCTCATTCTGCTCCTATCACTTATGACCTTATGATTGAATGAAGAGAAAAAAAGCCACAACCTCCAGAAGGAACCACTTTCTCGTCTTTGCTCAATTATTCCGACATAAAGCTCACACTCCTCCATGGATTGTCACCTTGTCGTGGTGGAGAAGCTTGTGTGGACCTGAGATCCTGAGAGCGATGTCGTCTGGAGCTGTGCTCCTGGTAGGGCCACCCATGGCGGTAAGGTCGAGGGGGAGGTCTCTGACAAAGAGCCAATCCCACCAAGACCTCAACGGTAGAACAGGCGGAGGACATGGAAACATAGAAGCATAGAAAATAGGTGCAGGAGTAGGCCATTCGGCCCTTCGAGCCTGCACCGCCATTCAATATGATCATGGCTGATCATCCAACTCAGTATCCTGTACCTGACCTCTCCATACCCCCTGATCCCTTTAGCCACAAGGGCCACATCTAACTCCCTCTTAAATATAGCCAATGAACTGGCCTCAACTACCTTCTGTGGCAGAGAATTCCAGAGATTCACCACTCTCTGTGTGAAAAATGTTTTTCTCATCTCGGTCCTAAAATATTTCCCCCTTATCCTTAAACTGTGACCCCTTGTTCTGGACTTCCCCAACATCAGGAACAATCTTCCTGCATCTTGCCTGTCCAACCCCTTAAGAATTTTGTAAGTTTCTATAAGATCCCCCCTCAATCTTCTAAATTCTAGCGAGTACAAGCCGAGTGTATCCAGTCTTTCTTCATATGAAAGTCCTGACATCCCAGGAATCAGTCTGGTGAACCTTCTCTGTACTCCCTCTATGGCAAGAATGACGATGGCTGACCTTAGTGGAGCTACCGTCACAACGGCTGGGAAGGCGGATGAAGGCTGCAGCAGAAAAGGGTCTCCGGTCGTCCTGGACTCCACGCCACTGGATCCTGACCCAGATCTGTCAAGGACCGTGGGGTGACTGTCTGTGTACTAGTCTCCCCACGTTAAACAAAGTCACGCACTGGCGCCTTCCATGAGAGGACAGTCATACTGGTTTCGAGTGACCACCGATGATGACAACTCACATCAAATGGAGATGAGATCTATTTGCTCCAAGACTTTATAAGTGATAGGAGCAGAATTAGGCCATTCGGCCCGTCAAGTCCACTCCTCCAATCAATCACGGCTGATCCATTTTAATCATGCATTGTCTTTCGGCTGACTGGTTAGCACGCAACAAAAGGTACAAATTTAGAAGATTGAGGGGGGATCTTATAGAAACGTACAAAATTCTTAAGGGGCTGGACAGGCTAGATGCAGGAAGATTGTTCCCGATGTTGGGGAAGTCCAGAACTAGGGGTCACAGTTTAAGGATAAGAGGGAAGTCTTTTAGGACCGAGATGAGGAAAACATTTTTCACACAGAGAGTGGCGAATCTGTGGAATTCTCTGCCACAGAAGGTAGTTGAGGCCACAGTTCATTGGCTATATTTAAGAGGGAGTTAGATGTGGCCCTTGTGGCTAAAGGGATCAGGGGGTATGGAGAGAAGGCAGGTACAGGATACTGAGTTGGATGATCAGCCATGATCATATTGAATGGCGGTGCAGGCTCGAAGGGCCGAATGGCCTACTCCTGCACCTATTGTCTATGTTTCTATGTTTCTATGTTTCTATGTACTCACTGTACCTCGGTACACGTGACAATAAGAAACCTAAACTCAATAGTTCAGTTTAGTTTAGTGTCACGTGTACCGAGGTACAGTGAAAAGCTTTTGTTGCGTGCTAACCAGTCAGCGGAAAGACAATACATGATTACAATCGAGCCGTCCACAGTGTACAGATACATGATGAATGGAATAACGTTTAGTGCAAGATAAACTCCAGTAACGTCTGATCAAAGATTGTCCGAGGGTCCTCGATGAGATGGATAGAGTATCTTTAGCACATGCTACTGAATTTCATTTTTACTTTTACCGTTTCTCCGCTACCGATATTTTTGACTCATGCTCACTGGTTTAGATTAGTTTAGTTTAGTTTAGAGATACAGCGCGGAAACAGGCCCTTCGGCCCACTGAGTCCGCGCCGACCAGCGATCACCCGCACACTAACACTACCCTACACACACTAAGGATAATATGTCCACTATACCAAGCCAATTTACCTACAAACCTGTACGTATTGGGAGTGAGGGAGGAACTGAAGATCTCAGAGTAAACCCACGCAGATCAATAGACAATAGGAGCAGGAGTAGGCCATTCGGCCCTTCGAGCCAGCACCGCCATTCAATGTGATCATGGGTGATAAACCCCAATCAGTACCCCGTTCCTGCCTTCTCCCCATGCCCCCTGACTCCACCATCTTCAAGAGCTTTATCTAGCTCTCTCTTGAAAGTATCCAGAGAATTGGCCTCCACTGCCTTCTGAGGCAGAGAATTCTACAGATTCACAACTCTCTGGGTGAAAACGTTTTTCCTCATCTCCGTTCCAAATGGTCACGGGGAGAACGTACAAACTCCGTACAGACAGAGGAGAAACGGGGACAAACAGGGGGCCAAAACGGGGGAGAGAGTACAAACTTCGTACAGACAGCACCCGTGGTCGGGATCGAACCCTGGTCTCCGGCGCTGCGAGCGCTATGAAGCAGCAACTCTACCTCTGCGTAACCGAGCAAAACGAAGGGACCTTTTTACTTTGCACCCTAACACAAGAGGCCATCGAATGTCACTGCCTGTCGAGTATGAACGCATGCAACATCTATCCGAAGTTTACGAGAAAAACACTCTCCCATCGGGAACAGGAGTGGGTCGGTGGGGGCGCTGCAAGCCGGCGCCCTGTCAGTTTTTTTAGTATGCTTTAAAGTGTGTTTTTTGTGTTTCTTTGTGTGTTTTGTGTGGGGGGTGATGTGGGGGGGTGGTGTGGGGAGTGGTGTGAGGGGGAAACCGCTTCTGTCACCACCTCCATGGAGAGGCGATTTTTTCCAGGTCGCCTCCCCTGTGGCCTAACAACAAGGATCGGCACGGCCTTTCCCGGAGATGCGCCCGGGGCTCCAGCGGCGTGCGCAGCATGGACTCTCGGCGTGGAGCGGGCGAGCCCTCGCTGGGGCTCGCTGGAGGGGAGCGCTCCGTTTCACTGGCCCGCTGCAGCCGGCAGCCTGAAGCCGCGCGCGGTCTGCAGAGCTCAAGCTGGCGCGGCGTCCGCAGCCCGGGATCCCCTGTGGGGGACCCGGGGGAAGAAGGAGCTTCCACCGCCGGCCCGTGGCCAACTTCTACCGCGGGCTTGGCGTGGACTTACCATCACCCCTGGAGGGGAGCTTCGACCGCCGGCCCTGCAGTCTACGGTGCTTCTGGCTGCGGCCTACACCAGCCTGAAGCCGCGGTCTCCGGTGGGGAAGAGCCGATCCTGGACTGACTCTGGACTCTGGTCCCGACCACGGGGGGAAATGGAGGAGGACTGGCCAAATTTTGTGCCTTCCACCACAGTGATGAATGCTGTGGTGGATGTTTGTGTTAAATTTTTATGGTGTATTGTGTGTTCTTTCTCATTGTATCGCTGCTGACAAATTCATTTCACTTGCACTTTATGTGCAATGTGACGAATAAACCCGTATTGTATTGTATTGTATTGTATTGTATTGTATTGTATTGTATTGTATTGTATTGTATTGCAATTCTCTTCAAATAAAGTGAACATTGGTGGAAAAGGCAACAAATTAAGGAAACACAACGAGCAATTTATTCACAAGCGCCGCATGTTATTCTCCATCAGAGGGATTAGTTTGTATCTAGTTTCATGTCTAATTGTGTGCCGAGGTTCATTGCAAGCTGCTCCCAAGAGCCAACAATGCAAGGAAGTCACTAATCGCAATGAAACTATTAAAACGCCTTCCAATGTCCCCTCTCCCTGCCCAGTCCCCGGGAGCACTCACGCTACCTAGCAACCAACAATTCACCATTCTCTCTCCTCTTCACCAAGGCTATTTTGCCCGCTCCACCTTGGCAGTCTTGCAGATTTCCCCTTTGTTTCTGAAAGTGCAGATTTTTATTTTTTTTTATTTTTTTCTCTAACGGGATCGTTTCTTTGTGAGGGTTTTTTGAAAGGGAGCGTGCAGCTTTGTTTCAGGGGTGTTTACCGAGACAATTGCGCACACAGCCGACCACCAGATGCGTCCTTCAAAGGGAAAGCCTTTAACCGTAGGCCCAAAGCAATCCCACACGTATATATTTGGGAGAAAAAAAAACCCGACTGTGTTTCAAAAAACACCGATCGCACGTCGTTCACAAAGACTCTTCCTTCACTGGTTGTTCACTGTAAAAGTCAAGGTCCTTTTTGTATCTTCACATCCATAATCTTTTTTTCTCTCCAGCTAATGTATGACACAGAAATCAAGAAATATCCGGGGCTTGCAATGAAAGGCCGGCGTGCGGGAGATAACTGTGCAATCAAAGAGCCGAGAGACACTGGATTCTTGTGCGTGGGAAAGAACTGCAGATGCTGGTTTACACCGAAGATAGACGCAAAATGCTGGAGTAACTCGGCGGGATGGGCAGCATTTCTGGAGAGAAGGAATGTGTGACGTCAATAGACAATAGACAAAAGGTGCAGGAGTAGGCCATTTGGCCCTTCGAGCCAGCACCGCCATTCAATGTGATCATGGCTGATCATCCCCAATCAGTACCCCGTTCCTGCCTTCTCTCCATATCCCCTGACTCCGCTATTTTTAAGAGCCCTATCTAGCTCTCTCTTGAAAGCATCTAGAGAACCGGCCTCCACCGCCCTCTGAGGCAGAGAATTCCACAGACTCACCACTCTCTGTGAGAAAAAGTGTTTCCTCATCTCCGTTCTAAATGGCTTACTCCTTATTCTTAAACTGTGGCCCCTGGTTCTGGAAAACCTGGTCACCCATTCCTTCTCTCCAGAGATGATGCCTGTCCCGCTGAGTTACTCCAAAATTTTGTGTCTATACACTGGATTCTTTGTGATCTTAAATGGTCAAGTCTACTCCGCCATTCAATCATGGCTGATCTATCTCTCCCTCCTAACCCCATTCTCCTGCCTTCTCCCCATAACCCCCGACACCCGTACTAATCAAGAATATATCTATCCCTGCCTTAAAAACCCACTGACTTGGCCTCCACAGCCTTCTGTGGCAAAGAATTCCACAGATTCACCACCCTCTGATTGAAGAAATTTCTCCTCATCTCCTTCCAAAAGGAACGTCCTTTAATTCTGAGGCTGTGACCTCTGGTCCTAGACTCTCCCACCAGTGGAAACATTCTCTCCACATCTACTCTATCCAGGAATTTCACTATTCTGTACGGTTAAATGTCCCCCCTCATTCTTCAAAACTCCAGCGAGTACAGGCCCAGTGCCGTCAAACGCTCATCATAGGTTAACCTACTTGTTCCTGGGAACATTCGGGTAAACCTCCTCTAGACCCTCTCCAGGGCCAGCACATCCTTCCTCAGATATGGGGCGCAGAATCTTTCAGAATATTCCAAATGCGGCATATGTCCTTCAAACATTTTGCCTCTCACCTTAAACCAACATTCTCTGGTCTTTGTCATTTCCACCTTAAATAAAAAGATGTCTACTATACTAAAGTCTCTTTTAATTTTATATGCTTACATCAGGCAACAATCCACATTGTATTCGTGCAGTTATAGCCCTGTCCCACGGTACGAGTTCTCTCCCAAGTTTTAAAAAAATCAAACTCGTGGTAAGCACGGAGAACGATCGTAGCGGGTACGTCGGAGCTCGGGGACGTCTCTTAGCGCTAACGGCAGGTACTCGGGAAGACTCGCTAACGGCAAGTAAGCACGGGAAGACTCGTGAAGATTTTTCAACATGTTGAACCACGCGAGCCCCGAGTACCGATGAGTGGCCATTACCGTAAATCTCCGAGTTCGAATCAGGGCAAACTCGGGAGAGAGCTCTTGGAATGAACTTGTACCGTGGGATAGGGGTTTAACAAATACAATTATTTCTGTCATCGAGAACTGTGAAAGTTTAGTTTAGTTTAGAGATAAAGGCCCTTCGGCCCACCGTGTCTGCGCCGACCAGCCACCCCCGCACTTTAGCACTATCCTACTCGCAGTCGGGACAATTTTTTAACATTTATACCAAGCCAATTGACCTACAAACCTGTACCGTGTTTAGAGTGTGGGAGGAAACCGAAGATCTCGGAGAAAACCCACGCAGGTCACGGGGCGAACGTACGAACTCCGTACAGACAAGCGCCCGCCAGTCGGGATCGAACCGGGGTCTCCGGCGTTGTGAGGTGGCAACTCTACCGCCGCGCCACCGTGCCGCACCACATCCGCCGTCCCGAACTATGGAAGGTGGGGAAGTGATTTTGCACAGTCGGCCGGAGATGGGACTGCTTGAATGGTACTTGTGGAATGACATTGGCAGACTGCACATTTATCTAACTGCAGGGAGACGAGGTGGCCTTTCTTTGTGAATGAATCGTGGCCAGTTAGCATACGGGTGGGCGAGAGGAATTAACAAAGACAAGTAACGTATTGGCAGCAAATGCTACAGGTTTGGAGTTGGAAACAAAGATTGTAACAGTCGTACAGAGTAGCGTTTAGTTTTTACAATTGTCATGTGGACCCAGGTACAGTGAAAATGTTTTTATTGCATGCAACTGTACATTATCAATGATCTTAGACAACATGACCAAACTACAGAGTTTCACGATTCACCCCTTGTTTATATAGTTTATGTGAAGATATTAATTATCTTTAAATCATAAATATATTTAGGCGATGATTTTATTTGTTATCAAATGTAAAAGATTATTTCTTGGGCTACACTGAAGCTTAAATTTAATCCATTAAATTGATGAATAGTTAATTATGTTGACTGTGATATGACTGGGCATTATGGAAGACTTTCTGCATCAAGGAGAATCTTTTATCAGGTTAAGGGGCGGCACGGTGGCGCAGCGGTAGAGTTGCTGCCTAAAACCCCTGCTCCCACGGTACGAGTTCATTCCAAGAGCTCTCTCCCGAGTTTGCCCTGATTCGAATGCGGAGATTTACGGTAATGGCCGCTCGTCGGTACTCGGGGCTCCCGTGGACATTTTTCATCGTGTTGAAAAATCTTCACAAGTCTTCCCGTGCTTACCTGCCGTTAGCGAGTCTTCCCGAGTACCTGCCGTTAGCGCTAAGAGATGTCCCCGAGCTCCGACGTACCCGCTACGTTCATTCTCCGTGCTTACCACGAGTCTGATTTTTTTTAAACTCGGGAGAGCTCTTGGAATGAACTCGTACCGTGGGACAGGACTTTCACAGCACCAGAGACCCGGGTTCAATCCGGACTGCGGGTGCTGTCTGTACGGGGTTTGCACGTTCTCCCCGTGACCGCGTGGGTTTTCTCCGGGCGCTCCGGTTTCCACCCGCACTCCGAAGACGTGCAGGTTTGTAGGTTAATTGGCTTCGGTAAAAATTGTTGATGGTCCCAAGTGTGTGTAGGATAGTGTCAGTGTGCGGGGGTCGCTGGTCGGCACGGACTCGGTGGACCGAAGGGCCTGTTTTAGTGCTGTATCTCTAAACTAAACTCTAAAGGAGATTACTTGATCAGGTTTAACTCTTGAAATCAAAACAGAACAAGCTGGAAACACATCATCAGGTCAGGATCGTTGTGGTTCCAGATGTGAAACATGAATGATTTCTTTATCCACGTGTGCTGCCTGACCCGCTGAGTGCTTCAGGCATTTTCTATTTTTACTTCAGATTCCCAGCACCTGAAGTTGTTGATTTACATTATTTCCAAGAATAGATGAAAATACAAAAGAACGTTGGATTTCTAGCAGACAAAATGCAGAAACAAAGAACTGCAGATGTTATGTGTAAGAAGGAACTGCAGATGCTGGTTTAAACCAGAACCAGGGGCCACGCAGTTTAAGAATAAGCAGTAAGCCATTTAGAACGGAGACGAGGAAACACTTTTTCACACAGAGAGTGGTGAGTCTGTGGAATTCTCTGCCTCAGAGGGCGGTGGAGGCCGGTTCTCTGGATACTTTCAAGAGAGAGCTAGATAGGGCTCTTAAAGATAATGGAGTCAGGGGATATGGGGAGAGGGCAGGAACAGGGTAATGATTGGGGATGGCGGCGGTGGCTCGAAGGGCCGAATGGCCTACTCCTGCACCTATTGTCTATTGTCTATTGTCTATTGTCTAACCGAAGATAGACACAAAGTGCTGGATTAACTCAGCGGGACAGGCAGCATCTCCGGAGAGAAGGCATGGGTGACGTTTCGGGTCTGAAGAAGGGTCTGGACCAGAAACGTCACCCATTCCTTCTCTCCAGAGATGCTGCCTGTCCCGCTGAGTTACTCCAGCATTTTGAGTCTATCTTTGCATTTCCAATCCACAAATTAAAACGTCTTTCTCACAAAATCTGACTAGACTGGAGACCTTGGCAGTCCATGTATACATTGGGAAACTCTGTTATATTTCACCAAATCTACCAAATGTTCTAATATTTAAGAAAGAACTGCAGCTGCTGGAAAAATCGAAGGTGGACAAAAATGTTCTATTATTTGGAAATAGTCTTTCCAGGTGAGACAGAGGTTCACCTGCACCTCCTCCAACCTCACCTATTGCATCGGCTGCTCTAGGTGTCAGCTGCTCTACATCGGTGAGACCAAGCGTAGGCTTGGCGATCGCTTCGCCCAACACCTCCGCTCGGTTCACACTAACCAACCTGATCTCCCGCTGGCTCAGCACTTCAACTCCCCCTCCCATTCCCAATCCGACCTTTCTGTCCTGGGCCTCCTCCATGGCCAGAGTGAGTCCCACCATAAATTTGAGGAGCACCACCTCATATTTCGCTTGGGCAGTTTACACCCCAGCGGTATGAACATTGACTTCTCCAATTTCAGGTAGTCCCTGCTTTCTCCTCCCCTTCCCAGCTCTCCCTCAGCCCACTATCTCCGCCTCTTCCTTTGTCTTACCGTCCCCCCCCCACATCAGTCTGAAGAAGGGTCTCGACCCGAAACATCGCCTATTTCCTTCGCTCCATAGATGCTGCCTCACCCGCTGAGTTTCTCCAGCATTTTTGTTTCCCTTCTAATATTATTAATTTTGTTTAATTTAGACAAACAGTGCTGAAACAGGCCCTTCAAGCCCACCGTGTCCGCACCGACCTGCGATCCCCGCACACTAACACCATCCTACACACACCAGGGACTTTATTTTAACATTTACACCAAGCCAATTAACCTACAAAGGGAACCGGAGCACCCGGAGAAAACCCACACAGTCACGGGGAGAACGTACAAACTCCGTACAGACAGCACCCGTAGTCGGGATCGAACCCGGGTCTCTGGCGCTGTGAGGCAGCAACTCTACCGCTGCGCCACCGTGCCGCCCTTAGCTACATTTAAACTGGAATAATGGTCGACACTGAAATTGTGGACCAAAGGTCCTGTTTACATGTTGTACTGATCTATATAAGTAGAAATATCGTCTCATTATTTACAGGTACTGTATTTACAGACCTGTTTTGCTGGTGCAAGTAAGAATTCCACTGTTCCGTTGTCTTTACATATGACAATTAAACACTCTCGAATCTCCTTATGAATTCTGTGAACTTCCGCAAACCTTTATATGTATCTTTAATTGCAATCCAGTGTCTCAATCCAATGCTCGAATCCTTGCATCTAGTCCTTTACATTTCCAACTGCACAGCTATAAACTAACAATATGAATATATTTGTTTAAACAAATAATACAACATAAGCAGGCAGGGGCAATTAACTTAATTTCTTTTAATATTTCATAAGAGATTTGATAATGATCTATTTTTTTTTCCTCTCCGCTTGTCTAAGTACCTCAGACCTTATTACTTCTTTGGGCCAAATGATAATGAAATGAGCTGGGTGGGAACTAATTGGGCCCCAGCCTGGCCGAGAGCAGCTCCAAGCACAGAAACCCTGACAAAGAGAGAAATATCATTTGGTGCAAACTGGAAGTAGATCATTAAAGTAATTTCCCCAGTCTACAACGCGATTGGCAAACATTGGGATTGTGACAGCTAGTGTAATGAATGTCCCTGTAATAATCAGATTGTTTCGTCTGCTTATTATACGCTCAGTTTTAATCACCAAATATCTGTAGGTCTAATGTTTGGATTAGATTGCCCATCAAGTGATATGTTTGGCCCATTCAGGGAGGACTATTATTCATCACAGCTGCGAACTGCTCGGAACTCGCTCCGAAACAGCAGTTGAATCTTCTCCTGCTTTGTCCCAGATCCAGTGGTGTGATTTGTCCGAACATCAAGCTCCTATCTGAGGATGTCCGCAAGGATCCCTGCGATGCCTTTATCAGTCAGGATGGTAAAGTGGGATGTGTGGGAAGGAACTGCAGATGCCGGCTTACACTGAAGATAAGACACAAAATGCTGGAGTGATAGCCCTGTCCCACGGTACGAGTTCATTCCAAGAGCTCCCCCAAGTTTAAAAAAACTCGTGGTAAGCGCATAGAATGAACGTAGCGGGTACGTCGGAGCTCGGGGACGTCTCTTAGCGGCTCGTAACGCTTACGGCAGGTACTCGGGAAGACTCGCTAACGGCAGGTAAGCACGGGAAGACTCGCAAAGATTTTTCAACATGATGAAAAATGTCCACGGGAGCCCCGAGTACCGACGAGCGGCCATTACCGTAAATCTCCGAGTTCGAATCAGGGGGAAACTCGGGAGAGCTCTTGGAATGAACTCGTACAGTGGGACAGGGCTTTGACTCAGCGGGTCAGGCAGCATCTGTGGAGATGAGGGAAGAGGTGACGTTTCGGGTCGAGACCCTTCTTCAGACATCGATGGTCGGTGTGGACTCGGTTGGCCTGTTTTCATGCTGCATATCTCCAAACTAAACTGAATATTTATACAAAGATCCGAAGCAGGAGTCTAATTAAAATGATGTTGCTGACAGCTCCGGAATTTGTAATGTGATAAAAATGATTAACTTTCCATCGACTTAGCAGTAGTTTAGCACCAACTTGCACCCTGTAAGACAGATCGCTTGGCCATCCACGAGTCACGGAGCCAGGCGGAAGACGGGCTCTGCCCGAGCTGGCGGCCTGCCCCTTTTCCGGGGGTAAAATTGATCGAGCAAAGAGAAAAATACCGAGTGTTTGGACCAGGGGTTGGGGAACCTTTTCATGTTGGAATACCGCATTAAATTAGCTGTAATCTAATAAGGCCACATCCAGGAAACTTCAAAGGTAGACAAAAGTGCTGGAGAAACTCAGCGGGTGCAGCAGCATCAATGGAGCGAAGGAAATAGGCAACGTTTCGGGTCGAAACCCTTCTACAGACTGATGTGAGGGGGGGGTGGGGAGAGAAGAAAGGAGAAAGGAAGAGGAGTTCGAGGGCTGAGGGAGAGCTGAGAAGGGGAGGAGACAGCATTGACTCCAGTAGCCCTTGCTGTCTCCTCCCCTTCACAGCTTTCCCTCAGCCCTGTGGTTCCTCCTCTTCCTTTCTCCTTTCTTCTCCTATCCCCCCACCCCCAACCCCCCCCCCCCACCCCCCACCCTCACATCAGTCTGAAGAAGGGTTTTGGCCCGAAACGTTGCCTATTTCCTTCGCTCCATAGATGCTGCTGCACCCGCTGAGTTTCTCCAGCATTTTTTGTCTACCTTTGAAGTTTCCTGGATGTGGCCTTATTAGATTACAGCTAACTTAATGTGGCATTCCAACATGAAAAGGTTCCCCAACCCCTGGTCCAAACAATTTCCTTGCTCGATCAATTCTACCTGAGTTTGAACTGATTGTATTTCTGTAAGGTATATCGAATCTGCTTGGATAGCAGGCAAAGCAAAGCTTTTCACTGTACTACCCATGACAAAATTAATAAAACTAAGCATGAACTGTTTTCATGCCTGTTATGCTGCTGTAAGTGAGAAGCTCATCATTCATTTTGTCAGTACATACGATGACAATGAAAACACTCATGCTTCCTGTGTTGAAGCTAGGCAGAGTGCAACACTGATTTATAAAGACGTTGCCAGGACTGGACGGTCTGAGTGAGACAAGAGAGCTCGGGCAGGATAGGACTTTATTCCTTGGAGCGCAGGAGGATGAGGGGTGATCTTATAGAGGTGTAAAGGTCAAGGAAAGAGCATTCACGTCGCAGCCCTGCTACCGCCAATCTTTCCCCCACCACGCACAAGAAGCCACAAGACCGACACCATTGTATTCAGATGCCGAGAAGTGGGTTCAGCTCTGGCTGCCTGACCCGCTGAGTTACTCCAGCACTCTGTGAAACGTCACCTATCCATGTTCTCCACAGATGCTGCCTGACCCGCTGAGTTACTCCAGCACTCTGTGAAACGTCACCTATCCATGTTCTCCACAGATGCTGCCTGACCCGCTGAGTTACTCCAGCACTCTGTGAAACGTCACCTATCCATGTTCTCCACAGATGCTGCCTGACCCGCTGAGTTACTCCAGCACTCTGTGAAACGTCACCTATCCATGTTCTCCACAGATGCTGCCTGACCCGCTGAGTTACTCCAGCACTCTGTGAAACGTCACCTATCCATGTTCTCCACAGATGCTGCCTGACCCGCTGAGTTACACACTCAGCATTCTGTATCTTTGGCTTACAGGAGAATCTTGGAGATGAGAAGGGAAATAACTTGTAGGGGATATTTTATAGTTGAATCCCAGAGAATAGAATGTGCTTTGTAAGAAGATATTTTAATTTAGTTTAGTTTAGAGATACAGCATGGAAACAGGCCCTTCGGCCCACCGAGTCCGTGCCGACCAGCGATCCCCGCACACTAACACTATCCTACACACACTAGGGACAATTTACAGAAGCCGACTGACCTACAAACCTGCACATCTTTGGAATGTGGCAGGAATGTAGTCACGGGGAGAACCTACAACATAGAAATATAGAAAATAGGTGCAGGGGGAGGCCATTCGGCCCTTCGAGCCAGCACCGCCATTCATTGTGATCATGGCTGATCGGCCCCAATCAATAATCCGTGCCTGCCTTCTCCCCATATCCCTTGATTCCACGAGCCCCTAGAGCTCTCTCTTAACTCTCTCTTAAATCCATCCAGTGACTTGGCCTCCACTGCCCTCTGTGGCAGGGAATTCCACAAATTCACAACTCTCTGGGTGAAACAGTTGTTTCTTAAATGGCCTCCCCTTTATTCTAAGACTGTGGCCCCTGGTTCAGGACTCGCCCAACACTGGGAACATTTTCCCTGCATCTAGCTTGTCCAGTCCTTTTATAATAGTATATGTTTCTGTAAGATGTCCCCTCATCCTTCTAAACTACAGTGAATACAAGCCTAGTCTTTTCAATCTTTCTTCATACGACAGTCCCACCATCCCAGGGATCAATCTCGTGAACCTACGCTGCACTGCCTCAATCACAAGGATGTCCTTCCTCAAATAAGGAGACCAAAACTGTACACAATACTCCAGATGTGGTCTCACCAGAGCCCTATACAACTGCAGAAGGACCTCTTTACTCCTATACTGAAATCCTCTTGTTATGAAGGCCAACATTCCATTAGCTTTCTTCACTGCCTGCTGTACCTGCACGCCAACTTTCAGTGACCGGTGTACAAGGACACCCAGGTCTCGCTGAACCTCCCCCTTACCTAACCTAACCCCATACCTTACCAAACTCCGTTCCAACAGCACCTGTAGTCAGGATCGAACCCTGGTCACTGGTGCTGTGTGGGGCAGCAACTCTACCTCTGTGCCACCGTGCCCACCCTGTCTTGCAAAATGTCTTAAGTTGACAAAAATGCTGGAGAAACACAGCGGATGAGGCAGCATCTATGGAGCGATGGAATAGGTGACGTTTCGGGTCGAGACCCTTCTTCGGACTGAGTGCTGAGCAAAATACCTTGCTCAGTAATAACACTCTGCTTGCTAGCCTGTGTGGAATCTTCAAAACCGCCCGTCAAGGTTTAAAGCCGACAGACATTGCTCGAAGCCCATGTTTTAAATATGATATTTAATTAAAATACAAGTTGCCAACGAGACCCCTGCTATCCCACTCAGTTTATCTTTGCAGGGGCTCTTATTTCAATCAATGAATCAGCGAAGACCATGTCTGTGATAATATTGCGCATTTAATATTTGAAGAGCAGCTTCTGTGCTAATGTTTACACTAAAAATTGAAAACAAACAGTGGAGTTTTTTGTTGTTGACATATTTACATAACGGAACAGCAAAGGATAAGAGGGAGAAGAGAGAACAGATGGGAACCGACATCCTGTTTCACCAACAACAGGTTCAATTTAGTTTGCACCTTTAACATATTAAAAAGTCCAAAACGCCATCACGGGGATTGTGTTTATGGGCAGAAGTCAACCCGCTGGAAACCTGAGTAAAAGTTTGGTCGGAGATGGAGGTTTAAAGGGCCTGCTTCCACACTGTATCACTCCAGCTTGGAGTGCATACTGTCGTTGTGTCCTTGGGCAAGACACTTCACCTACCTTTGCCTGTGTGTGAATGTGTGTGAGTGATTGGTGGTGGTCGGAGGGGCCGTAGGCGCAGATTGGCAGCCACGCTTCCGTCAGTCTGCCCCAGGGCAGCTGTGGCTACAGAAGTAGCTTACCACCACCGAGTGTGACTGAGGAGTGAATGAATAATGCGATGTAAAGCGCCTTGAGTATTAGAAAGGCGCTATATAAATCCCATCCATTATTATTATTAACTCTTTCACTCAAATATTTCACAGTTTGTTTTTCTGCCACTGAGTCGGAATTCTGAACCTTTGTCCCGAAGGGGCATCACGGTGGAGTTGCCGACTCACAACCTCATCGACCCGGGTTCGATCCCGACTACGGGCGCTGCCTGTACGGAGTTTGTACGTTCTCCCCGTGACCTGCGTGGGTTTTCTCCGAGAACTTCGGTTTCCTCCAACACTCCAAAGACGTGCAGGTTTGTAGGTTAATTGGCTTGGTGTAAATGTTAAAAAAAAAAGTCCCTGGCGTGTGTAGGATAGTGTTGGTGTGCGGGGATCGCTGGTCGGTGCGGACACGGTGGGCCGAAGGGCCTGTTTCTGCGCTGTATCTCTAAACTAATAAACTCAACTGAAAATTACATTTATTTAAATGTCAGACAAAAATAATTCAATTTTAATGACTCCAAATTAGTTTATCTGATTTTTAGACTGATTGCTGTCATATCCTATGGGGCTTTGACATCGTGATTTGAAAAGTATCTGATTCTGCTTTAATTTCTGACGATCACTTTAAGTCACTTCTGCACCGGCCGTTGGCAATGGACGGCATGGCTCCGTCATTATCAGTTGCCGTGGTAACCGTCAATTGCTTCCCCAGTAGATTTAAAAAAGTTTTCTCTACATATGTAGTATTGTGTGCAGTTCTGGTCTGCATCGAGGCATTGGTCATGACAATAGACATTACACAATAGACAATAGGTGCAGGATCGAGTCAGCACCGCCATTCAATGTGATCATGGCTGATCATCCACAATCAGTACCCCGTTCCTGCCTTCTCCCCATATCCCCTGACTCCGCTAGCTATAAGAGCCCTATCTAGCTCTCTCTTGAAAGGGGAGATAGAGAGGGGAGAGCGAGGGAGAGAGAGGGGGAGAGAGAGGGGGGGAGGGAGAGGGGGGGAGAGAGAGAGGAGGGGAGAGGGGGGAGAGTGAGGGGAGAGAGAGAGGTGAGGGAGAGAGGTGAGAGAGGGAAGAGAGAGGAGGGGAGGGAGAGGGGGAGATAGAGAGGAGGGGAGGGAGAGGGGGGAGGGAGAAGGGGGAGAGAGAGAGGGGGAGAGAGAGGAGGGGAGGAAGAGGAGGAGAGAGAGAGAGGGAGAGAGAGAGGAGGGGAGGAAGAGGGGGGAGAGAGGTCTGGTTCCCCAACCCAACCCGTTCCCCCAACTCAATATTCCACCACTCACCCATAGCCCCTCATCCTCCCTCTTTGTAAACTTTAAAAAAAATGCAAACACTTGTTGCCAGGACTTTAAAAAAAATCCAATTCCACTTCTCCTGCACTCCCTCCCCTGCTGTTCTGTTTTTAAAAGTTTAAAATTTGCTGGCATATCTGAGTGTTCCTGGATTTCAACTTTATTGCAAGCAAGTCCAGCAAGGATTTGGATCCCAATAGCTGCTAAATTTTCCTTAAACTTGAATTTATAAAGTATAAAATTGTGAATAACTTGCAAAATATAACATCAATCTGAAGGGAACTTGTTGAAAACACAGGACAGGACAATTGTGAGTAAGGTGGTGCAAAAATGTTAGCGCTATCGTGTACCGTTTTGGCGTAATTTCAGGATCTCACAGGCACGCAGACAGACAGACATCCAAACAAGATGGGAGTTTTTGTAATATGTAGATAGATAGATAGTTCGGGGCACCATTGTTTTCAAGAGAGCTTTCAGGATGCTTTCAAGAGAGAGCTAGACAGGGCTCTTAAAGATAGCGGAGTCAGGGAAACATAGAAACATAGAAACATAGAAAATAGGTGCAGGAGTAGGCCATTCGGCCCTTCGAGCCTGCACCGCCATTCAATATGATCATGGCTGATCATCCAACTCAGTATCCTGTACCTGCCTTCTCTCCATACCCCCTGATCCCTTTAGCCACAAGGGCCACAAGGGAATATGGGGAGAAGGCAGGAACGGGGTACTGATTGTGGATGATCAGCCATGATCACATTGAATGGCGGTGCTGGCTCGAAGGGCCGAATGGCCTACTCCTGCACCTATTGTCTATTGTCTATTGCTGTCCCATGAATAGGTTGCCGAAAATGTATTTGCATATCACATCACCGCCTTTGTGCGAAATGTGAAAAACAGAAATAGCGTGGATAAAGCACGGGGGGGGGGGGGGGGAGCAACTTGGATCACAATTCCAATTATATGCATCCCTTGTTGAAAAAACATCAAACGATTACTTCATCCATAAACCCATTAAACATGAAGAATCGGCAACAAGGTCGTGTCATCTTGTGACTAATTGAGTGCCAATCCTCAGAAGGCTCGAGTTTAACAATGCGGGAACAGAACACAAGCAACACAGGAACTTTGGGAAGTAGAAAAGACCCGCATATACTACCCAATCCATACAGCTTGGAAACAGGACCATTGACCCAACATGTAAAAATTTTACCTCTCAGGTTCCGATTAAATCTTGGCCCCCCTCACCTTAAACCTATGTCCTCTGCTTCTCGATTCACCTACTCTGGTCAAGAGACCCGATCTATTCCTCTCATAATTTTATACGACTCTGCTAGATCACCCCTCATCCTCCTGCGCTCCAAGGAATAGAGTCCCAGCCTACTCAATCTCTCCCTGTAGCTCAGGCCCTTGTAGATCTCTTCTGCACCCTTTCCAGCTTGACAATATCTATTCTGTAACACGGTGCCCAGAACTGACGACAATAGTCTAAATGCAGCCTCACCAACATCTTACGCAACTGCAACTTGACATGCCAACTTCCATACTCAATACTCTGATGAAGCCCAATGTGTTAGCTGCATCTGGTTTCACAATCTTATTCAATCATTTTTGCTTCATTCATCATTCAATCATCACGGTGGGGCACGTTGGCGCAGCGGTAGAGTTGCCGCCTCACAGCGCCAGAGAGCCGGGTTCGATCCTGACTACGGGCGCTGTCTGTACGGAGTTTGCACGTTCTCCCCGTGACCCGCGTGGATTTTCTCCGAGATCTTCGGCTTCCTCCCACACTCCAAAGACGTGCAGGTTTGTAGGTTAATTGACTTGGTGTAAATGTAAATTGTCCCTAGTGTGTGTAGGATAGTGTTAGTGTGCGGGGATCGCTGGTCGGTGCGGACTGGGTGGGCTAAAAGGGCTGTTTCCACGCTGTATCTCTAAACTAAATTAAAACGGTGATCTGTTTTTTAGTCGTAGTACACGAGCACTATCCTACACACACTAGGGACAATTTACAATTTTTACAGAAGCCAATTAACCTACAAACATGTACGTCTTTGGAGTGTGGGAGGAGACCAGTGCACCCGGAGAAAGCCCACGTGGTCACGGGGAGAACGTACAAACTCCGTACAGACAGCACCCATGGTCAGGATCGAACCCGGGTCTCTGGCGCTGTGGGGCAGCAACTCTACCGCTGAGCCACCGTGCCATCCAAATTACCAGAATAAATTAAAAAATCAACAAAATTAAGGGACAGTCCAGAACCAGGGGCCACAGTTTAAGAATAAAGGGTAAGCCATTTAGAACTGAGATGAGGAAACACTTTTTCACACAGAGAGTTGTGAGTCTGTGGAATTCTCTGCCTCAGAGGGCGGTGGAGGCCGGTTCTCTGTATACTTTCAAGAGAGAGCTAGACAGGGCTCTTAAAGATAGCGGGTCTGAAGAAGGGTTTCGGCCCGAAACGTTGCCTATTTCCTTTGCTCCATAGATGCTGCTGCACCCGCTGAGTTTCTCCAGCATTTTTGTCTACCTAAATATAGCTAGATAGGGCTCTTAAAGGTAGCAGAGTCAGGGGATATGGGGAGAAGGCAAGAACGGGGTACTGATTGTGGATGATCAGTCATGATCACATTGAATGGCGGTGCTGGCTCGAAGGGCCGAATGGCCTACTCCTGCACCTATTGTCTATTGTCTATTGACAGGAGGGATCCAAGTTCTTGAAACAAAGATGTGGGGAACCGATGGCAAAAAGGCTTTGGCTTTTGTGCAAAACAAACCCCTTAAAACTGGAGTACATGTTTGGAATCCAAAGAGATCCCAACCTGACTTCAGAAATAACTTTGTCACGCTCGGAGTTTTTGATTTATGGAATGGGCTGGCCACCTAGAGCTGTAACTGCTGACAGTGTCGGAAGCCTCGAAAGGAAACTGGGTCAATCACTGACTCTGCAGAAATGAGGAAAGATATGGATACAAGCTGAGAAAGATGAAAAATGACTCGAGACTTCAGAGACGCAGCGCGGCAACAGGCCCCTTTGGCCCACCGAGTCCGCGCCGACCAGCGATCACCCCGTACACCCACACTACCCGACACACACACACTAGGGACAATTTACTGAAGACACACACAAAAAGCTGGGGGAACTCAGCCTGTCAGACAGACATCCCTTCCGACACATTACAATTTGCAGACTTAGACAATAGACAATAGGTGCAGGAGGAGGCCATTCGGCCCTTCGAGCCAGCACCGCCATTCAAAGTGATCATGGCTGATCATCCCCAATCAGTACCCCGTTCCTGCCTTCTCCCCGTATCCCCTGACTCTGCTACCTTTAAGAGCCCTATCTAGCTCTCTCTTGAAAGCATGCAGAGAACCGGCCTCCACCGCCCTCTGAGGCAGAGAATTCCACAGACTCACAACTCTCTGTGAGAAAAAGTGTTTCCTCGTCTCCGTTCTAAATGGCTTACTCCTTATTCTTAAACTGTGGCCCCTGGTTCTGGACTCCCCCAACATCGGGAAAATGTTCCTGCCTCTAGCGTGTCCAAACCATTAACAATCTTATATGTTTCAATGAGATACCCTCTCATCCTTCTAAACTCCAGAGTGTACAAGCCCAGCCACTCCATTCTCTCAGCATATGACAGTCCCGCCATCCCGGGAATTAACCTTGTAAACCTACGCTGCACTCCCTCAATAGCAAGAATGTCCTTCCTCAAATTAGGGGACCAAAACTGCACACAATACTCCAGGTGTGGTCTCACTAGGGCCCTGTACAACTGCAGAAGGACTTGAAGAAGGAAGTTTGATTTTTCCTCATTCCACCTGAGGTCCGAAGCTTCTAATCGTTTTACTTGAGTTTAGTGTCAGGTTAGAGATACAGCACGGAAACAGGCCCTTCGCTGCAGCTGTCAGAGGTTACGGGGAGAAGGCAGGAGAATGGGGTTCGGAGGGAGAGATAGATCAGCTACGATTGAACGGCGGAGTAGACTCGATGGGCCGAACGGCCTAATTCTGCTCCTATCACCTATGACCTTGTGGCCCACCCTGGTCCACGCCGACCAGCGATCCCCGCACACTAATACTATCCTGCACACACTGGGGACAATTTACAATTTGACCCAAGCCAATTAACCTACAAAACCCGCACGCACGTCTTTGGAGCGTGGGAGGAAACCGGAGCACCTGGAGAAAACCCACGCAGTCAGAGGGAGAACGTGCAAACTCCGTGTGGACAGCTGCCGTTGGCATCGACCAAAGGGTCCGTTTCTGCGCTGTAAAGTCTAAAGTGTTCTTGCACTTTAAATCCAGGTTAATGAACAGTTGGTCGAGGGCCGTAATCTGATTGTGGGCAACAGAAGATTTTATACAGAGAAAAAATGGATCATGGAAATGATTCGTCTGCAAAAACTTTGATTTTCTTTTAAAAAACGCGAATATTTCCTTCGCAAATGGCAGCCTCAATAGTGGAACTGCCAACGCCAGCTTACTCTGAGAACACAAATGCAACTCAGTGAACAGTGTCAGCAATGAATTAAAACTACGATTGAAAAAAAAAGCAGTGCTGTTTAGCATGACTGCCAGCGCGCAAATATTTCTGCCTGACACACTGTTGCCCCACGCCTGTTTACAAACACGACGAGATTTCACAGGCGGTAGAGTTGCCGCCTCACAGCGCCAGAGACCCGGGTTCGAGACTAGGTTCATTCCCGGGATGGCGGGACTGTCATATGCTGAGAGAATGGAGCAGCTGGGCTTGTACATACTGGAGTTTAGAAGGATGAGAGGATATCTCATTGAAACATAGAAGATTGTTAAGGGCTTGGACACGTTAGAGGCAGGAAACATGTTCCCGATGTTGGGGGAGTCCAGAACCAGGGGCCACAGTTTAAGAATAAGGATTAAGCCATTTAGAACGGAGACGAGGAAACACTTTTTCTCACAGAGTGGTGAGTCTGTGGAATTCTCTGCCTCAGAGGGCGGTGGAGGCCGGTTCACTGGATACTTTCAAGAGAGAGCTAGATGGGGCTTAAAAATAGCGGAATCAGGGGATATGGGGAGAAGGCAGGAACGGGGTACTGATTGTGGATGATCAGCCATGATCAAATTGAATGGCGGTGCTGGCTTGAAGGGCCAAATGGCCTGCTCCTGAACTTATTGTCTATTGTCTATTGATCCTGACTCGGGGTGCTGTCTGTACGGAGTTTGCACGTTCTCCCCGTGACCGTGTGGGTTTTCTCCGGGTGCTCCGGTTTCCACCCACACTCCAAAGACGTGCAAGTCTGTCGGTTAGTGTAGGATTGTGTTAGTGTACGGGGTGATCGCTGGTCGGCGCGGACACGGTTTGGCCGATGGGGGCATGTTTCCACGCTGTATCTCTAAACTAAACTAAACAAAACCAACTTTCGTTAGCTAGATAGTCAGTTTAGTTTATTGTCACGTGTACCGAGGTACAGTGAAAAGCTTTTGTTGTGTGCTATCCAGTCAGCGGAAAGACAACACGTGATTACAATCGAACCATTTACAGTGTACAGATACATGATTTTAAGATGTTTAAGAAAGAACTGCAGATGCTGGGAAAATCGAAGGTAATAATAATGGATGGGATTTATATAGCGCCTTTCTAATACTCAAGGCACTTTACATCGCATTATTCATTCACTCCTCAGTCACACTCGGTGGTGGTAAGCTACTTCTGTAGCCACAGCTGCCCTGGGGGAGACTGACGGAAGCGTGGCTGCCAATCTGCGCCTACGGCCCCTCCGACCACCACCAATCACTCACACACATTCACACACAGGCAAAGGTGGGTGAAGTGTCTTGCCCAAGGACACAACGACAGTATGCACTCCAAGCGGGATTCGAACCGGCTACCTTCCGGTTGCCATCCGAACACTTAGCCCATTGTGCCATCTGTCGTCCCAGCATCTATGGAGCGAAGGAATAGGTGACGTTTCGGGTCGAGACCCTTCTTCAGATTTTAAGATGCCCATAGTTAAACTAAAAATGTTGCTGTAGGAGCAGAGATTTAAGAATGGGAGCGATTGCAATCCGTGAGTGTAGATCTGCTTCTGTGGTGATAGTCGCCTGTGTTGGACGCCATCTTCTTATTTCTTGTATCTTCCACAACTTCGAACCGGTTAAAGCTGTCGGTTCCACATGAAACCGAGAACTGTGAAAAGCAGTAATGGTAGGAGGACAGACACCTTGGCTTTTACGCGTGGATAGACACAAAATGCTGGTGTAACTCAGCGGGACAGGCAGCATCTCTGGAGAGAAGGAATGGGTGAAGTTTCGGGTCGAGACCTTTCGTCAGACAAACCTGTACATCTTTGAAACATGGGAGGAAGCTGGAACGAACCCACGCAGTCACAGGGAGAACGTACGAAGTCCGAACAGACAGCACCCGAGGACAGGATCGAACCTGGGTCTCTGAGGCCGTGAGGCAGCAACTCTGCCGTTGCAATAGACAATAGACAAGAGGTGCAGGAGTAGGCCATTCGGCCCTTCGAGCCAGCACCACCATACCCTGGTCTCCCTCTCCCCTGACTCTCAGTCCGAAGAAGGGTCTCAACCCTAAACGTCACCCATTCCTTCTCTCCAGAGATGCTGCCTCTCCCGCTGATTTACTTCCGACACATTTTGTCTTTTACGTGGGTTTGTGGTTTATGCGGTTTTGAAATAATGTGCTCGTTCCTTTCATACCAAAGCTTGATTTACGCGCTCGCATTTTTGGAACATCTCGCTCAAATTTACGGCCGACAGCGTAGCCGTGGAGATGTTTAATTTACACCTGTAGGATTATTTTACACGGTTTTGAGCGATGCGCGTGTTTTTCACGCAGGTAACACCTTGTGTGAAACCGAAGGCACCCGTACACGAAATTCTGAGAGGCATCAACGGGGTGGACAGTCAGAACCTTCTTCCCTCAGCGAGGAAATGACAAAGACCAGAGGACATAGCTGTAGGTTGAAAGGGGAAACGTTTGAATGGGATGTTCGGGGCAAGTTTTCTTTACACAGAGAGTGTGGTGGGTTCCTAGAAGCTCCTGCGAGGGGTGGTCTTCAGGTCATAAGTGAAAGCAGGAGAATTATGGGCCTGTCCCACATGGGCGACAATTTTTGCTGTGGTAGGTTATCGCCAGGTGTTGTAGGTGAATTCCATTAAAAGTAGTCCCTGGCAGTCGCCTAAGGAGTCACCAAAGTGGGACAGGCACATTAGGCCATTCGGCCCATTTACGAGGATGTAGCCAGGACTAGAGGGCGTGAGCTATAGGGAAAAGTCGAGTAGGCCGGGTCTCCATTCCATGGAGCGCAGGAGGATGAGGGGAGACCTTATAGAGGCGTACAAAATCATGAGAGGATTAGATCGGGTAGATGCACAGAGTCTCTTGCCCAGAGTAGGGGAATCGAGGACCAGAGGACATGGGTTCAATGTGTAGGGGAAAAGATTTAATAGGAATCTGAGGGGTAAACATTTTCACACAAAGGGTGGTGGGTGTATGGAACGAGCTGCCAGAGGAGGTAGTTGAGTCAGGGACTATCCCATTGTTTAAGAGACAGTTAGACAGGTACATGGATAGGACAGGTTTGGAGAGATATGGACGAAACGCAGGCAGGTGGGACTAGGGTAGATGGGACATGTTGGCCGGTGTGGGCAAGTTGGGCCGAAGGGCCTGTTTCCACACTGTATCACTCTATGACTCTGATGACTCTATAAGTCAACTCCTCCATTCAATCATGGCCGATCCTAAGGAGGACAGGCCCATTGGTGTAAGAAATGCCGCTGTTGAAATAAAGATTTAAAAGAGTGGAGCGAAGGTAATGGCGGATCACAGATCCACGTCGGGGAACGCACGCGGGGAGTAGCACGTTCCAACGCCATCGCTATGTCTATCACTCTCTCTTTTTTACGATAGAACTTTATTTATCCCAGGAGGGAAGTTGATCTGCCAACAGTCATAAAACACAAAATACACGAAACATGACATTAATGGGACGAGTGGAAAGGATTGGGGATGTGCAACGATTGGGTGGAGGGGACTCAGTCTACCCCACGACAGAAGGGGGTGGAGTTGTACAGTTTGATAGCCACGGGGAAGAAGGATCTCCTGTGGCGTTCTGTGCTCCATCTTGGTGGAACCAGTCTGTTGCTGAAGGTGCTCCTCAGGTTGACCAGTGTATCACGGAGGGGGTGAGCCCTCTTGTCCAGGATGCTCCGCAGTTTGAGGAGCATCCTCCCCTCCAAGACCAACCTCCTTGGAGTTTTGCAAAATCATCGTAAACTTATATCTCAGGCGGTCATGGTTTACTATGAACAGACTGGATTAGTACTCAGTATTAGGCCAGCTCAGTATTTTCGCCTGCTGTTTTAGTGCTAATTCACTGGTTTTTTAATTGTGTGTTTAGGGCAGGCAGGAGGGGTTTAACAGATTCTTAAGTCATTTATAATATTTACCCACCACAGGAAACAGCATTTGACTCTGTTTTTTAAGAGTGACGATTTAATAATGGCTGGGTAATAACAGTTAAAGGGGCTGTCCCACTGTACGAGCTAATCCAAGAGCTCTCCCGAGTTTTAAAAATAAATCAAACTCGTGGTAAGCACGTAGAATGTACGTAGCGGGTACGTCGGAGGTCGGGGACGTCTCTTAGCGGCTCGTAACGCTAACGGCAGGTACTCGGGAAACGCGGTAAGCTCGTGAAGATTTTTCAACGTTGAAAAATGTCCACGAGGGCCCCGAGTACCGACGAGCGGCCATTACCGTAATTCTCCGAGTTCGAATCAGGGGAAACTCGGGAGAACTTCTTGAATTAGCTCGTACAGTGGGACAGGCCCCTTTACAATGGGGGGAGGAGTGAATGAACCATTCGCAGGGAAAGAAGCAGTTGCCAATTTTCCGTCTGAAGAGGCAGGCTGGCGGGCAGGCTGCAAGTGGTGGGAGTGGGGCCTAGTGTTCACTCTTCCCTTCACTCTGGGCTGAATTATTACAGGCCCGCACTTAGGGTTGCCACCTCGCTCCCAAATAAGGGACCAAAGGTCAAAATTAGGGACAAATTCCCGACGGCAATTCGTTGACCGACTGGGCCGTGGCTGGGGGAATGATGAGTTGGCCCCGGGTGCTGGACTGCGCACAAAGCCCAGCCGGCGGGCCAGCTGAGGAGTTTTGGCCCTGGGGGGCCGCGCGCAAAGTCCGGTGCTCCGTCCAACTCATGAACCGATGATCGGCCGTGAGAAGGAGGGGTGGTGGTGGTGGTGTCGGCGGTAAGCGAAGGTCCGAAGGTCGGACATCTGGCCGGGCTGCCGACCGACCGACGGGGCCACGGGCGAGGTGCTGCTGCTGCTGCTGCACTCCATGGGCTGCACTATGTCGGGACAGGTGAGGCGGGGCCGGACGTGGCGCTCCAACCTGACAGTCCCCTCGACCCGAGTAGTAGCGGTCAAATACGGGACAAGGGCGGTCCCGTACGGGACAAACCAATTTAGCCCAATATACGGGATGTCCCAGCTAATACGAGACAGTTGGCAACCCGACACTCACTCGTCAGCCGAAGGGAAGGTGGAAAATTAAATAACCTATCAAAAATACAACTACTGATGCTGCTAAAAATCTGGCTGTGATGGTGATGTTGGAATTTGATCTGACATCGTTCCTCACAAAAGGCACTTACTGCTTCAGACAGACCTCTCAGTGGGCAACTTCAGGCAGCAACTCTGGATGAAAGGAATGTGTGACTTTTCGGGTTAAGACCCTTCTTCAGTTCCGACCCAAAACGTCACCCATTCCTTCTCTCCACAGAGGCCGCCTGTCCCGCTGAGTTACTCTAGCATTTTTTGTCTATCTTCAGTGTAAACCAGCATCTGCAGTTCCTTCCTGCACGTTACTGCTGTGGAGTTGTCTGGTAACATCTCACTGAGAGCAATTATTCATCAAAGAATTCACTGTTATTATATTGTCAACTTTTTAAATCTTTGATTGCCTCCAATTAAGTCTTGGAATAACACAGCCACAAAGGGAATTTCTTTGATACTTAATAAGATGTTGTATTCTTGAAATAAAATAATTTAGAGTTATGGAGTCATAGAGTGAAACAGACAATAGACAATAGACAATAGATACAGCGCTGAAACAGGCCCTTCGGCCCATCGAGTCCGCGTGAACACTATCCTACACACACTAAGGACAATATTTCCACTATACCAAGCCAATTTACCTACAAACCTATACGTATTTGGAGTGTGGGAGGAACTGATGATCTCGGAGAAAACCCATGCAGGTCAATAGACAATAAACAATAGGTACAGGAGGAGGCCATTCAGCCCTTTGAGCCAGCATCGCCATTCAATGTGATCATGGCTGATCATCCTCAATCAGTACCCCATTCTCCCCTGACTCCGATATTTTTAAGAGTCCTATCTAGCTCTCCCTTGAAAGTATCCAGAGAACCCGCCTCCACCGCCCACCGAGGCAGGGAATTCCACTCTGAGGCACAGGCTCGTCAGGCCAACTTGCCCACACCGACCAACATATCCCATCCACACTAGTTCCACCTGCCTGCATTTAGCCCATATCCCTCTGAATAGTTTGGATGAGGAGAGGCTGTCTCCACTAGTGGGAAAGACTAGAACCAGAGGCCTCGGGTTAATTTCCGGGATGGCGGAACTGACATATGGTGAAAGAATGGATCGACTGGGCTTGTATTCACTGGAATCTAGAAGGATGAGAGGGCTTCTTCTGGAAACATATACAATTCTTAAGGGATTGGACAGGCCAGATGCAGGAAAAATGTTCTCACTGTGGGGGGAGTCCAGAACCAGGGGGTCACAGTTTAAGAATTAGGGGTTGGCCATTCAGGACTGAGATGAGGAAAAACGTTTTCACCCAGAGAGTTGTGAATCTGTGCAATTTGCTGCAGCAGAAGGCAGTGGAGGCCAATTCACTAGATTGATTCAAGAAAGAGTTGGATATAGCTCTTAGAGCTAACAGAATCAAGGGATATGGGGAGAATGCAGGAACGGGGTACTGATTTTGGATGATCAGCCATGATCACATTGAATGGTAGTGCAGGCTCGAAGGGCCGAATGGCCTACTCCTGCACCTATTTTCTATGTTTCTATAGCCTCAGAATTATAGGACGTTCCTAGTGGCGGCGCGGCTCTGGCTGCAGCGGCTCTCCGGCAGTCCTGTTTGTTTTGTGTTTTTTGGGTTGTTTATTTTTCGTTTTGGTTAGTCTAGTTTTGGTTTTTAGTTTGTGTTTTGGGGGGGGGGGGGGGGTTGAAACGGGGCTTGCTGGCTCTCCCTGCGGGGGAATGCGACTTTTTTGTCGTATTCCCCTTCTCTGCCTCCGTCTGCGCTGAGGCCTAATGGCGGAGCTGGCGACCTCGAGGCTCGGGAGGCAGAGCCCGCCAGGACTCGCACTGAGCTCGCTCCCGTGAGGACGGCCCGGCTCGGGGCTGGAACAGGGCTTTCGTGAGGGGCTGTGACGGCCGGCCCGAGGAAGGAACGGTGCTCCCGTCGGAGTAGCCGAGCTCGGGGAGGTACGGCGTTCCCAGCCCGAGGGAGGAGCGGCGCCCGGTCGGGGCGGCCCAGCCTGAGGGAGGAGCGGCGCCCAGTCGGGGCGGCCCAGCCTGAGGGAGGAGCGGTGCCCGGTCGGGGCGGCCTGGCGCGAGGGAGGAGCGGCACCCGGTCGGGGCGGCCTGGCCCGAGGGAGGAGCGGCGGCCTGGCGCGAGGCTGAGACGGTGGCAGTACTCACGTGAGGGCGATCCGGCTCGGGGCTGGAACGATGCTCCGGGGGCTGGGACGGCAGTTCTGGTGGCGGTGGCCTGAGACCGGGGGTTCGGCCACGGGCCAGCGGCTGCGTCAGCGGGTCTGGTGAGCGGCAGCTTCGACTACCCCGGGCCGCGGTGTTTGAGCCGCGAGGACAGGTTTTAACATCGCCCGGGGGGTATCGCCTCAGCGCAGAAGGAGAAGAGGAGGGAAGAGACTGCAGCCCTAAGACTTTTGCCTCCATCACAGTGAGGAGATGTTGGGTGGACTCACTGTGGTGGATGTTAATATGTGTTTATTGTTGTTTTTTATTGTATTGTATTATATGTATGACTGCTTAAATTTCGTTCAGACTTCGGTCTGGATGACAAATAAAAGGCTATTCTATTCTATTCTATTCTATTCTATGAGGAGGAATTTCTTTAGTCAGAGGGTGGTGAATCAGTGGAATTCATTGCCACAGATGGCTGTGGAGGCCAAGTCAGTGGATATTTCTAAGGCAGAGATAGATAGATTCCTCATTAGTACGGGTGTCAATGGTTATGGGGAGAAGGCAGGAGAATGGGGTTAGTTTAGGAGGGAGAGATAGATCAGCCATGATTGAATGACAGAGTGGACTAGATGGGCCAAACGGCCTAATTCTGCTCCTATCACTTATGAACATATCAACCTATCCTATCCATGTACATGTCCAAATGTTTCTTAAAATTTGATGACTATTTTCCTTTAGCTTGATGAATATGGAATAATAATTGAAATTCATAAAACCGTCCCATTTTTAATCACTTGATATTGATGAGTTGAAGAAACCGATTTTGCATGAAGGTACGTATTTTTTTATATCCAATTAATTTATTTGTAAGAACTATTTATAAATCTTTCATGACCAGAAAAAGCCGACAAAACCTCTCAATCGTACAGTTGGAGGCACATTTTAAGAATTAATTTGTAATTAAATATTTCTGTGGCAGGCGTATCTTAAAAGCATGTTTAGTTTTCACCTCCATAACAGTGTAGGTAATTGGTAATTGAAAATAAAGTTTCAGACACCTGATCCTTCTGAACAGGCCGAAGGATTAGTTTATCTTACTTTTGACAAATAGTTTTAAACTAATTGCCATTGCAATCGGGCCTTGAGGTTAAATAGATGGCATAGATGAGTTGGAAAGATTTGATTTCGCCATCAATCTTACGCAAGATGGCGGCATCAAATGGCCCACGGCGGGAACGCTACAGAAGGTTTGCTGTTTGAGGATATCCTTGATACGGAACCTCGCGAGGCTGCGGAACCCGCCGTGGCTGGGGCCCGGGTCGGTGCTGCCGAGCGCGGCAGGAGGGGAGCCGGCAGCGATTGTGGAACGGTCGGCGCGGCGGTCGATGGCGGCGTCGACCGACGGATGAGGACGGGACACGTGGAAGTGAGGACGCTGTTGCTGGGGGAAGGAACATAGGAAGAGTGAGGGGGGGGGGCCACCCTGAGTGGGGGTGGAACAAAGGGGACCCGGCAGGGGGGGGGGGGGGCGCCCTGAGGGAGGGGGGGGGAGAGGACAATGGGAATCTGGTGTGGGTGGGGGGGGGGGGGGAAACAAAGGGGGAACTGGCGGGGATGGGGTGGCTTTTGTAACTTTGTAAACGCCCTTTATGGGCGACCATTGATGCAAGCAAAGAATTTCACTGTGCCTTGTCACATGTGACTAGTGCTGGCTCAAAGGGCCGAATGGCCTACTCCTGCACCTACTGTCTATTGTCTAGAGTATTCAATTCAATTCAATTCCTTAAAGGTGAGGGTGGCACAGTGGGAGAGTTGTTGCCTTACAGCACCAAAGACCCGGTTTGATCCTGTCTACGGGGGCTGTCTGTACAGACTGCATGTTTTAGATTAGTTCAGAGATACAGCGCAGATACAGGCCCCGTGTCCCAACGACTCCGCGCCGACCAGCGATCACCCCATACACGAGCACTATCCTACACAACAGGGACAATTTACAATCTCACAAACCTGCACGTCTTTGGAGTGTGGGAGGAAACCGGAGCACCCGGTGAAAACCCACGCAAAGTACGTTCTCCTTGTGACCGTGTGGGTTTTCTCCGGGTGCTCCGGTTTCCTCCCACATTTCAAAGACGTGCGGGTATGTAGGTTATAGGGCTTCTATAACTAGTGTGCAACAGAACTAGTGTATGGGTGATCATTGGCCATTATGGACTTGGTGGGACAAAGGGGCCTGTTTCCACACAGTATCTCCAAACTAAACAAAACTAAAGCTGCCTAAGGCTTCGTAAATTTGAGGATATCCCCGACAACTCTCACCAACTTCTACAGATGCGCTGTAGAAAGCATCTTATCACGGTTTGAGAACAGCTCCATCCAAGACCGCAAGAAATTGCAGCGAATTGTGGACGCAGCCCAGACCGTCACACAAACCAACCTCCCTTCCATTGACTCCATCTCCACCTCACGCTGCCTCGGCAAGGCCAGCAGCATCATCAAGGACCAGTCTCACCCCGGTCACTCCCTCCTCTCCCCTCTCCAATCAGGCAAAAGGTACAGAAGCGTGAAAACGCACACCTCCAGATTCAGGGACAGTTTCTTCCCGGCTGTTATCAGGCGACTGAACCATCCTACCACAACCAGAGAGCTGTCCTGAACTACTATCTACCTCATTGGTGACCCTCGGATTATTCTTGATCGGACTTTGCTGGCTTTACCTTGCACTAAACGTTATTCCCTTATCCTGTATCTGTACACTGGAAATGCTCGATTGTAATCATGTATTGTCTTTCCGCTGACTTGATAGCACGCAACAAAAGCTTTTCACTGTACCGCGGTACACGTGACAATAAACTAGACTCATGTACTGAAAAGTGCACATTGGTGTGGTTCTAATCGAGGCAGAACAAATACTGCAAACTTGTTTCCACAGCTAACAATGGCCAGTTTCCTTTACCATAGTCACTTTTTCTGCATATCTTTCATTCATTTGTGCCATATCTCACTATATCATCGTCTTGGTTCTTGGTTTCTTGGTCCTCCAGAATATTCCAAATGGAATTTAAACTGGAGGTGGTGAAGGGAGGGCTTAAGCCAGAAAGGGTTATTGGGAAGAAAGAGCTACTTTAAATTTAGTTGCATCTGGTTGGGTAACTATAGTTGGGTGGAGATTATTCCATGCTTTAATTGTGCGGGGGAAGAACGAATTGCTGTACACATCTGTCTTTGTAGCTGGGATCACAAATTGGATCGAATGCCCTCGTCTGCTCCTAATTGGTTTGGGTTTGGTGTAGGTCTTGTAGTCTATGTCAAGCTGACCATTTAACATTTTGTAAAAACAGCTCAAACGGTCTGAAGTATATGTCTCGTTTCCATTTTCCCTGACTCTCAGTCTGAAAAGGATCTCGACCCAAAAGGTCACCTATTCCATCTCTCCAGAGATGCTGCCTGTCCTACTGAGTTTCTCCAGCATTTTATGTTCATAGAAACATAGAAACATAGACAATAGGTGCAGGAGTAGGCCATTCGGCCCTTCGAGCCTGCACCGCCATTCAATATGATCATGGCTGATCATCCAACTCAGTATCCTGTACCTGCCTTCTCTCCATACCCCATGTTGGCTCGAAGGGCCGAATGGCCTACTCCTGCACCTATTGTCTATTGTCAACTCCCCCTCCCATTCCCAATCTGACCTTTCCATCCTGGGCCTCCTCCACTGTCAGAGTGAGTCCCAGCGCAGATTGGAGGAACAACACCTCATATTTCGCTTGGGTAGTTTACGCCCCAGCGGTATAAACATTGACTTCTCCAACTTCAGATATCCCTTGCTTTCCCTCTCTCTCCATCCCCATCCCCTTTCCAGTTCTCCCACTAGTCTTACTGTCTCTGACTACATTATATCTCATTCCCGCCCCCTCCCCTGACATTAGTGAAGAAGGGTCCCGACCCGAAACGTCGCCTATTCCTTCTCTCCAGAGTTGCTGCCTCACCCGCTGAGTTACTCCAGCATTTTGTGTCTACCTTCAATGTTACCAGCATCTGCAGTTCTTTCTTACACATGTAGCAGGGTTTAGTGTGTCAGTGAGCCGTAAACTGGACTACTTGACTGCGGCAAATGCATATCATAAATGTCTGGTTAAGAAAGACAAATGCTGGAAGGGTTTTTGGAAGGGTACAGCAATACTAACGCTTAAAATGTGGATTGCAAGTATGTTGGACACCGCTCATCTTGAGGAAATGCGATTCCTCCTAATGGATAAATCAGACCAATTCATAACGAGTTGGTCTCCATTCGTCGCTTTTTTGGAATCATATGGTGCAACACAATTGTAAAAAATAACTGTTTCAGGACTGGACGAGGATTGGTCAAGATTATAAATAATGATCTCCTTTTCTTTTTTATTTTATTTTATTTTCTCTATTCTCTCTCTCAACTTTCTTCATTTACTCGTTTTCTTTTTTCACACACTATATATTTCACATCTTTCTATCCTTTACTATCTAACTTCTTTTTCTTATTCTAATCTTTTTTCAGTGTAACAAAAAAAAAAAAGAAGTTGTACATAAAATGTATTATGAAAATATATATTAAGCACTTTGGTGCAATATGACTGTACTTACTTCTAATAAAATAAAATATTAAAAAAAAAAAAAAAAAAAAGAAAGACAAATGCAGACTTGGTAGAGAAGGTGAGTGATAACCAAAGACTTTGCGAGTTCTCGCAGTAGAATGAGGCCATTCGGTCCATCAAGAGGCCAAACAATCTGCTGTCCCTTCCCAAACACCGCAAGTCTACATGAGATTTAAAGCAGAGATACGTACCGATGAAGTACGCCAGGAGAATGGCCAGGGTGATGGAGGCGGCAATGGAGCAGAGCGCCGCACATTTCCAGCTGCAGTACTTGGACGGTTTCTTGAGCTTAAAGGCGTTGCGGGAGAAGGTGCTTCTGGGCAGGAGCCGCGGGGGTGGGGAGTAGACGGTGCCGGATGTTAGAGGGTAGCCCGGCGACGAGGTGCTGAACAGAGGAGTCGTCCCAGAAGACGTCTTGAAGAGGAAGTGCCTGGAAGAGAGGAAGAACAATCTTCAGCCAGCAACCACACACAATCCAACACAACAACTGACTGACAAGAGAGAGCTGGATAGGGCGCTTGAAGATAGCGGAGTCAGGGGATACGGGGAGAAGGCAGGAACGGGGTACTGATTGTGGATGATCAGCCATGATCACATTGAATGGCGGTGCTGGTACGGAGGGCCGAATGGCCTACTCCTGCACCTATTGTCTTTTGACATATGATGAAAGAATGGGTCGACTGGGCTTGTATTCACTGGAATTTAGAAGAATGAGAGGAGATCTTATAGAAACATCAAATTCTTAACGGATTTAGTTTAGTTTATAGATACAGCGCGGAATCAGGCCCTTCGGCCCATCGGGTCCATGCCGACCAGCAAGCCCCGGACACTAACACTATCCTTCTCCCACTAAGGACAATTTTTTTTGCACGTATACCACGCCAATTAACTTGTAAACCTGTACATCTTTGGAATGTGGGAGGAAACCGAAGATCTCAGAGAAAACCCACGCAGGTCACGGGTAGAACGTACAAACTCCCTACAGACAGCGCCCGTAGTCAGGATCGATCCCGGGACTCTGGCGCTTTTTGGCAGCAACTCTACCATTTGGGACTGAGATGAGGAAAAACTTTTTCACCCAGAGAGTTGTGAATCAGTGGAATTTACTGACACAGAAGGCAGTGGAGGCCAATTCACTGTATATGTTTCCAAGAGAGAGTTAGATTGAGCTCTTAGGGTTAACGGAATCAAGGGATATGGGGAGAAGGCAGGAACGGGATACTGATTGGGGATGATCAGCCATGATCACATTGAATGGCGGTGCTGGCTCGAAGGGCCGTATGGCCTACTCCTGCACCTATTGTCTATAGAAACAAACACGACAGAAAAAGACACAAAGTACTGGAGTAATTCAGCGGGTCAGGCAGCGTCTTAGTTCATAAGATCTAGGAGCAGAATTAGGTCATCCGGCCCATGAAGTCTACTCCGCCATTCAGTCATGGGTGATCTATCTTTCCCTTTCTACCCCATTCTCCTGCCTTCTCCCTACAACTCCCAACACCTGAATCCGGCAATCTCTGCCTTAAAAATATCCATTGACTTGGCCTCCACAGTCTTCCGTTTAGAGATACAGCGCGGAAACAGGCCCACAAGTCCACACCGACTAGCGATGCCCGTACACTAACACTATCCTACACATGCGGTATAGTCTTTGCCAAGGACAATTAACCTACAAACCTGTACGTCTTTGGAGTGTGGGAGGAAACCGGAGCACCTGGAGAAACCCCACGTGGTCACGGGGAGAACGTACAAACTCCGTACGGACAGCAGCCGCAGTCAGGATATAAGCCGGGCCTCTGCTGCTGTGAGGCAGCAACTCTACCGTTGCGCCAACGTGCCACACGTGGATAGGCGACGTTTCAGGCCGGGACCCTTCTTACAATACAATACAATTTATTTGTCATTTGGACCCCGTTGAGGTCCAAACGAAATGTCGTTTCTGCAGCCATACATTACAAAACGAAATAGATCCGAGACACAACACAATTTACATAAACATCCATCACAGCGCTGTGATGGAAGGCAAAAACTTATCTCTCCACTGCACTCCCCCCCCCGATGTCAGAGTCAAAGTCAAAGCCCCCGGCTGGCGATGGCGATTGTCCCGCGGCCATTAAAGCCACGCCGGGTGATGCAAGGCCGGACACCGGGTCTTGGTGTTAGAGCCCCCGGCGTGCGCTCGCAAAGTCCCGAGGTCATTCCAAGCCGCGCGGAGCGATGGTAAGTACCCGCTCCAGCTGCTCTTCAACCCCGCAACTCGGGCGGGAGAAGTCTCCGCTGCGGAAGCCCCGAAAAGCGGTCTCCCTCCAGGGACCCGCGGGCTCCCGGTGCCGCCGTCCGCCAGACCCGCAGTTGCAGCCTCCGGAACTCCGGGGGTCGGGTGGCAGCAGCGTCCACCACCGCTCCACCCGCTCCGGACTCGGCCAGCCCCGTGACGGTGAGTAATCGGCAGCTCCGCAGCTGGAGCCCCAGGTCATTCCTGTTGGAGGCCGCTCCACGTTGCCCAGCCCCAACGACAACGGAGACCCGACATTCAGCCTGAATGTAATGGGGGAGACGCTGGAAGAGAGGGGGGGGGGGGGGGGGGGGGGGGGGGGGGGGGGGGGGGGGGGGCGGGACAAAGCCTGGCAAGTGATAGGTGGACACATGTGAGTGGGGAGAGGTGGTTTGGTTGGCAGTTAGTTGGGCAATGTCCAGGGATGAAAAGACAACAAGTGTGAGATAAGGAGCTGAGGAGATAGAAAAGGAGCGAATTGTGAATCTGGAGGAGGGAATAGGGGTGGGGAGAAGGGGAAACTGGGGGGGAGCGGGGGTTGGTGTTTGCAGGTTAATTACCTAATATTTTAGAATTCAATCTTCATACCATTAGGTTCTAAGTGGAACATGTGGTCTTGGGTGGCACGGTGGCGCAGCGGTAGAGTTGCTGCCTCACAGCGCCAGAGACCTGGGTTCGATCCCGACTACGGGTGCTGTCTGTACGAAGTTTGTACGTTCTCCCCGTGACCTGCGTGGGTTTCCTCCAGGTGCTCCGGTTCCCTCCCGCGTCCCAAAGGCGTGCAGGCTACAGAAACGACATTTCGCTTCCGTCAATTGTAAATTGTCCCTAGTGTGTGTAGGATAGAACTAGTGTACAGTGCGATCGCTGGTCGGCACGGACTGGGTGGGCCGAATGGCCTGTTTCTGCACTGTATCTCCAAATCAAAGTAAAGGCAATGCAGAAAAACGTGCCAATTTTTTTAATGAATTACATTTTCACCTTAGTAATCTTAATTTGTTTTTAACAGGAAATTATAATCGTATTTTCAGAAAGCTCTTTGTATTGTATTGTAAACGGTACAAAAACTGTTTATTTTTTTATTTTTTAGTGTGAGGTTTGCTTGTTGCGTTAAACAGAGAAAAATAGACAATAGGTGCAGGTGTCGGCCATTCGGCCCTTCGAGCCAGCACCGCCATTCAATGTGATCATGGCTGATCATCCCCAATCAGTACCCCGTTCCTGCCTTCTCCCCATATCCCCTGACTCCACTATCTTTAAGAGCCCTATCTAGCTCTCCCTTAAAAGTATCATAGAAACATAGAAAAGGTGCAGGAGTAGGTAGTTCGAGCCTGCACCGCCATTCAATATGATCATGGCTGATCATCCAACTCAGTATCCCGTACCTGCCTTCTCTCCATACCCCCTGATCCCTTTAGCCACAAGGGCCACATCTAACTCCCTCTTAAATAAAGCCAATGAACTGGCCTCAACTACCTTCTGTGGCAGAGAATTCCAGAGATTCACCACTCTCTGTGTGAAAAATGTTTTCCTCATCTCGGTCCTAAAAGATTTCCACCTTATCCTTAAACTGTGACCCCTTGTTCTGGACTTCCCCAAGTGAACCGGCCTCTGAGGCAGAGAATGATGAACATGGTTGTTATGAAACTGTGCACATTGCCATCCAGATTGGTGGTAAAAGAGTTGGGTCAATTATCCAGTGATAGAGAGACTTAGTTTGTAATGTCACAGCCGCGGCGCACTTCATTCGACGTGTACCGAGGGAATGCTGGATCTTAGAGAGAAGCGTTGGGCAAAGTCCAAATGAAGCAGATTCATATTCACTCCACGGAGCGAGCAACATCTTGCTCAGACATGTAATGTCACGCAGCTTCATTCTAGATGTTTACACAGCCAGTTCAAGCAAAGAAAATCTGTCGCTGGTGCCAAGTAATTTTACACCTGTAAAACTGAAGATGACAGAGATTGGTAAAGGGGCTAACTTGCCGCCTCTTGTGTCTCGGAGAGGCTAATCCTGCAGGCTGGAGTCGGACGTTCCGAACGGCTAGCGTTTGTAGACTCGCGTGCTGTAGAGCGCTGGAGTCCAACTGGGCGCCAGATGGCGTCACGGCTTGCCCTACTCTCCACGCGGGCTCTCAGTGGGGGGCCAGCCCTCGATGGGATCTGCCAACATTATTATTCTAGATTATGTGTAGGGAACTGCAGATGCTGGTTTTATTCGAAGGTAGACACAAAATGCTGGAGTAACTCAGCGGGACAGGCAGCATCTCTGGAGAGAAGGAATGGGTGACGTTTCAGGTCGAGACCCTTCTTCAGACTTCTGGATTTGTATAGTTTAGAGATACAGCGCGAATAGAGGCCCTTCGGCCCACCGAGTCCGCGTCGACCAGCGATCAGAATGAAAGGACCTTCTTTTAGGAAGGAGATGAGGAGAAATGTCTTTAGTCAGAGGGTGGTGAATCTGTGGAATTCTTTGCCACAGAAGGCTGTGGAGGCCACAAGTCAGTGGATATATTTAAGGCAGAGGAAGATAGATTCTTGATTAGTTCGGGTGTCAGGGGATATGGTGGATGCAGCAGGAGAATGCGGTTAGGACGGAGATAAAAATGCTGTAGGAACTCAGCGGAAAAAGAAAGGAAGAGGCGGAGACAGTGGGCTGAGGGAGAGCTGGGAAGGGGAGGGGAAGAGGGAGAAAACAAAGACTTTGGGACGACAGATGGCACAATGGGCTAAGTGTTCGGCTGGCAACCGGAAGGTAGTCGGTTCGAATCCCGCTTGGAGTGCATACTGTCGTTGTGTCCTTGGGCAAGACACTTCACCCACCTTTGCCTGTGTGTGAATGTGTGTGAGTGATTGGTGGTGGTCGGAGGGGCCGTAGGCGCAGATTGGCAGCCACGCTTCCGTCAGTCTGCCCCAGGGCAGCTGTGGCTGCAGAAGTAGCTTACCACCACCGAGTGTGACTGAGGAGTGAATGAATAATGCGATGTAAAGCGCCTTGAGTATTAGAAAGGCGCTATATAAATCCCATCCATTATCATTATTACAAAGACTATCTGAAATTGGAGAAGTCAATGTTCATACCACTGGGGTGTAAATTACCCAAGCGAAATATGAGGAAGAGATAGATCAGCCATGATTGAATGGCGGCGTAGACTTGATGAATGGCCTAATTCTACTATGACCTTATGACCTTAAAATATCAGTAGGTTAATTGGCCCTCTAAGTGTGCAAGGAGCGGATGTGAAAGGGGGATAACATAGAACTAGTGTGAACGGGAGTTCGATGCTCGGCACCGACTCGGTGGGCCGAAGGGCCTGGTTCTACGCTGCATCTTTTAATCAATTCAATCAATTTAACATCATTAATTCTTTCTAAGCATTTAAATTCTTATTGATGTGATGATCATAGAGGCAACACCTGATGGAGCAGAATATTTGCTGTGCTGGCACTATGGGATGGATGCTGGATTATCTAAGATTTACTGGGCTGTTTTTATGTTAAACTCACTGTTTTTTTAGAGATCAAAGTTTTTTTTAAACTAATTGCAGTGTGCACTGATGTTCACTTGTGTTTTTTTTACACACTGTCTTACCGGTCTGCAGAATGTTAAGTGTGATTTAAGTACAATGTCTGTTTTTTTAATGTGCTTGTACGAGTCGAGGTGTCCCGAGATGCTGCTGCAAGCAAGATTTTCATTACACCGTACTTATGGCAACATACTCGAAAAAAGACACAGAGTGCTGGAGTAACTCAGCGGGTCAGGCAGCATCTGTGGAGAACATGGATAGGTGACGTTTCACAGAGTGCTGGAGTAACTCAGCAGGTCAGGCAGCATCTATGGAGAACATGGATAGGTGACGTTTCACAGAGTGCTGGAGTAACTCAGCGGGTCAGGCAGCATCTGTGGAGAACATGGATAGGTGACGTTTCACAGAGTGCTGGAGTAACTCAGCGGGTCAGGCAGCATCTGTGGAGAACATGGATAGGTGACGTTTCACAGAGTGCTGGAGTAACTCAGCAGGTCCGGCAGCATCTATGGTGAACGTGGATAAACAACGTTTTGAGTCGGGGTCTTTCTTCAGACCCGAAACGTCACCCATTCGTGTTCTCCAAAGACGCTGCCTGACCCGCTGAGTTACTGAAGTACATGGTGTTTATTATTTTAGCAAACCGGCATCTGCAGTTGCTTGTGTGTGCAGTATAGTTCAGTTTACTATTGCCACATGTACGATAAGCATTAAGTTGCGAGCTATCCAGTTTGTGAAGAGACTACATATGATTACAATCTAGCTGTCCACAATGTATGGATACATGTATAACATTCAGTGCAAGATAAAGTCCAGTTCAATATACTCCACTTGACTTGAAAATTGTGCATTCACTCTGATCCTGGTCGGTTAGAAATGCGTGTGGCCCTCAACCAGAATTTGCTATCTGAGATATAGTTTAGAGATACAGCACGGAAACAGGCCCTTCAGCCCACTGAGTCCATGCCGACCAGTGATCCCGGTACACTAGATCTATCCTACATACTGGGTACATTTTACAGTTTTTACCAATGTAATTAACCTACGAACCTGCGCGTCCATGGAGTGTGGGGGGAAACCGGAGCACCCGGAGAAAACCCACGCAGGTCACGGGGAGAACGTACATACACCGCACAGACAGCACCTGTGGTCGGGTTCGAAATGCCGCCCCATCTTGCCGAAGAGCAAGATACCTGCCCACCTGTAGTCACCTGACCCAGGTGTGTCTTGCCCACCACCCTAGTACAGACGTCCCTCCACGGGCGGGTGTCATTTTCAGCGGGGGGGGAGGGGGGCGCAGGGTGTGACTACACCACAGTTGTCCCGATGTCCCCAAACCCTGACTCCCCCTGGCATCTGACAAAGACCTTGGAAATGCTTTTAAACATGTAATTGGCAGGGACATTAAAAATAATATTCCAATAAACTCACTGTAACTTCAAAACAAAAATTGTATTAGAGAATACATTTAATTACAAGCACCTTGAGGCACTAGAAATTAATTAAAAACGATGAAAACCAAACACACACACACTGCCTGGGGTATCTGCACTTATTCAAGGCATGGAATCAAGCGATGAGTTGATGGGTCCTGAAATAAATGGGATAGGTCACTGTCCTTATGTTAATGTTGACCAACTTAGACACCATAAAATGGAGGATCCCTGCATTGGTCAGAATTGCTTAACCTTTGTCAGTGGAAATTTACAGGCTGTGGATGGCGCCGACCAGTCTGGGCATCAGATTGATATGTAAGGCTGAAGGATCCAGGTGTCTCTTCATTTCCCCTTCATTGATAAAATGTATATAATCCCTGCAAACAAACTTAAATGCATAAAATTGATGCAAGTGCCTTGTATATATTGTAAATAATGTTGCACAGCAGTTACCCTGTTAAGTGTTGATTGGTTAAAATGTTAAGCCCTGTCTGGTTTGTTTGGATTCCAGGGTAAATGTTGCATTATTCAGGTTCTGTTAGCTTCTTCTGGAAGCTTCTCTTGCAACAATCTAATGGGAATTCTGTTATTGGTCTGTGCAACTGTCAATAATGTATCACTGTAATTTGTTATGTTTGATTGGATTGTAAACAGACCACCCTTCTGCAGATCGGCCCCTCAAGGTTCGGGGATCTATAAAAGGCCGGGCCCACGAGGTTCTTTGTCGATCTTCTGGAAGAGCGCTTGGGACTGCGTGACCTTTTGGAGTGTCTCTGCTTGCACGAGGCTGAAGGGCTTGGCCAGGCAGATACAAAGATTGAACCCGCGCTTGTTTAGGTTTCGTATAGGGGAATTTGTTGTTCAATCCAAAAATGAAGTTTAGTTGTTCCAGCGCTTGAATCAGTGTTTTATTGACTGAACTAGACTGGTGGGGAAGCTTAGAAGAGGGTACACAAAATTGCTGGGGAAACTCAGCGGGTGCAGCAGCATCTATGGAGCGAAGGAAATGGGCGACGTTTCGGGCCGAAACCCTTCTTCAGAAGAGCTTAGAAGAGCTTATTTACACTTAAAGCAAAAACTCCCGGCTGTGAAGTTACAGTGGCAGGTACAAAACACCTGGAGTATTGTGTGCAGTTTTGGTCCCTTAATTTGAGGAAGGACATTCTTGCTATTGAGGGACTGCAGCGTAGGTTTACAAGGTTAATTCCCGGGATGGTGGGACTGTCATATGCTGAGAGAATGGAGCAGCTGGGCTTGTACACTCTGGAGTTTAGAAGGATGAGAGGAGATCTCATTGAAACATATAAGATTGTTAAGGGCTTGGGCACGCTAGAGGTAGGAAACATGTTCTCGATGTTGGGGGAGTCCAGAACCAGGGGCCACAGTTTCAGAATACGGGGAAACACTTTTTCTTACAGAGAGTGGTGAGTCTGTGGAATTCTCTGCCTCAGAGGGCGGTGGAGGCCGGTTCTCTGGATGTTTTCAAGAGAGAGCTAGAGAGCACCATTCGGCCCTTCGAACCCGCACAGCCATTCAATATGATCATGGCTGATCATCCAGAATCAGTACCCCGTTCCTGCCTTCTCCCCATATCCCTTGATTCCGTTGGCCCTAAGAGCTGTATCTAACTCTCTCTCTCGTACTGTATGTGTTGTGTGGCCTATTAGGATGGGAGAAATTCACTGATCGGGGGGGTCAACATCATCATTCACCAGCTATCAATGCCTTTCTAGAGTTAAGGGCCTGTCCCACTTAGGTGATTTTTTAGGTGACTACAGGCAACTAGCCTGTTGTCACATGGTCGCCAGGGTGTTGCCTGTATGGCCGTGTCTTTCTGGTCGCCGCTGGATTTTCAGCATGTTCAAAAATTTTTGGCGACAGTGGGTTTGACGCCAATGAGCGTAGCTTGACTTTTCCTGACGTAGGCGCTGTCGTAGTTGTCGCCAGGTTAACGTAGGTTGTCGCCGGTACTGACTTTGGTGAATTCCATTGGCGACTACCTACGTCAACCTACGTCAACCGGCGACAGGTACCGGCGACTGAATTGTCTTCAGTTGTCGCCGACAGGGTCGTTGCTTGTCATAGCTTGTCGCGGGTGGACGCAGATTGTCATAGGTGTGGTCGTTGGTGGACGTCCTAATGGGTCGCCGGTTGTCGGTAGCTTGCCGTAGCTTGCCGTAGCTTGCCGTCGACTAGGTGGTAGGTTGTTGTAGACATTGTCGGAGGGGGGGTCCAGTCCCCAGTTTTCCAGCAACCTGCTACGACTATGACAGTCGCCGGCAGTCGCCTAAATCATCGCCTCAGTGGGACAGGGCCCTACACGCAATTTGAAAAGACCCTGAGAATATCCCATTGCATTAATTTTTCACTATGTTGGGGAACATTTTTACCCTCATGGAATGGCTGTCGTATCCGTTCAGGATTAGTTAGCTGCTTGCAATAACATGGTGACAACGAAAGCTGGACTCTATTCACGAAGCTGACAGCTTTTGTTTGTGTCAATGATTAGTGTTGGGTCTGCTGCCATTTCCCCACATACAGAATGTCAGGCGGTTCCAGTGTGAGTCAATACACAGAGATTGATGGACCCACACACGGCAGACAACTGCGGCAACAGCAGTAGTCGGCTCCTCAGCGATTCGACTGTAACATTACTGGTAGTTCCGTCAACACGGAAGGCAGAACAGTACATCGCAGGAACAGGCCCTTCAGCCCACAAGAAGTTCATAAAGGGCCTGTCCCACTTGGCGATTTTTCCGTCGACTGCCGGCAACATTGACCGACGTATCAGGCCACCGGAAAATTTGCGGCGGATACGGCGTGACGACGTATTGACGCGCGCCGTTTTTTCAAGTGTCGCAACATTTTTGTTCTCGCCGCTGGAGTTTGAAATGTTCAAAATCTTTTGTCAACACCAATAATAACGCCGGCAGTCGTCGAAAAAAATCAGCAAGTGGGACAGGCCCTTAAGTCACCGGGGCGGCACCGTGGCGCAGCGGTAGAGTCGCTGCCTCACAGCGCCCGAGACGCGGGTTCGATCCCGACTCTGGGTGCTGTCTGTACAAACCTTTCTGTCCTGGGCCTCCTCCATGGTCAGAGTGAGGCCCAGTGCAAATTGGAGGAACAGCACCTCGTATTGCGCTTGTGTCAGGCAGCATCTGTGGAGAACATGGATAGGTGACGTTTCGGGTTCGGGTCTGAAGAAGGGTCTGGACGCTGATTGTCTTTCCGTTGACCGGTTAGCACGGAACAAACGCTTTTCACTGTACTTTGGTACACGTGACATTTAACTAAACTGAACTGACTGGAAACGGCATTAATTCGAGTTTCTCCAGAGATGCTGCCTGACGCGCTGAGTTACTCCAGCACTCTGTGAAACGTCACCTATCCATGTTCTCCACAGATGCTGCCTGACCCGCTGAGTTACTCCAGCACTCTGTGAAACGTCACCTATCCATGTTCTCCAGAGTTGCTGCCTGACCCGCTGAGTTACTCCAGCACTCTGTGAAACTCCGCCATTCAATAATTGCTGATCTATCTCTCCCTCCTAACCCCATTCTCCTGCCTTCTCCCCATAACCCGACACCAACTTGGTAAACCAGCATCTGCAGTTTCTTCCTCATCAGGTAATTAACCAATTCCATTGTGCAAAGGGCCACTGAAACACAAAAATGTGCAATTCTAGTCAAAGAAACTAGAATGCATCACGCACTTTACGTAAGCACTGAAGAAGGGTTTCGGCCCGAAACATCGCCTATTTCCTTCGCTCCATAGATGCTGTCTCACCCGCTGAGTTTCTCCAGCACTTTTGTCTACTTCTACTTCTAAAACTTCTACAGGTGCACAGTCGAGAGCATACTGACCGGTTGCATCGTGGCTTGGTTCGGCAATTTGAGCGCCCTGGAGAGGAAAAGACTACAAAAAGTAGTAAACACTGCCCAGTCCATCATCGGCTCTGACCTTCCTTCCATCGAGAGGATTTATCGCAGTCGCTGCCTCAAAAAGGCTGGCAGTATCATCAAAGACCCACACCATCCTGGCCACACACTCATCTCCCTGCTACCTTCAGGTAGAAGGTACAGGAGCCTGAAGACTGCAACGTCCAGGTTCAGGAATAGCTACTTCCCCACAGCCATCAGGCTATTAAACCTGGCTCGGACAAAACTCTGATTATTAATAACCACTTTCTGTTATTTGCACTTTACCAGTTTATTTATTCATGTGTGTATATATTTATATCATGGTATATGGACACACTGATCTGTTTTGTAGTAAATGCCTACTGTGTTCTGTGTGCTGAAGCAAAGCAAGAATTTCATTGTCCTATACAGGGACACATGACAATAAACTCACTTGAACTTGAACTTGAACTACTCACGGAAGCGTTGCTTTACCAGCTGGTTTGTGGAGAGGAACTATACAAGTAAAGGAAAACACTGTGAACCTTTCTGGGGAGAAGGGTGAAATTAATTGCTTTTCACAACTAATTCTCTCCGGTCTGTTGATATGTATTTTATTTTCATAAAAAATGCCTTAATTGTGTGTTTAGTATAATTGAAAGAAAAATGAAAAGAAAAATACTCTCAATACTCCTGTCAACACTTGGCTGAAATTAATTTAAAATGATTTGCAAAGTTCTTTTCACAACACTGATTCCCTCTGCCCAATTATAGTTAAAAGCAGAAAGTATTGATGCTTACTATTTCACTGGCTTTGAAAGTTTTTATAAGCAGCAATTATTTTAATTGATAGTCTATACTCTTGATTCAAACATGATCCTTGAACCTTGGCCGTGACTTGGAATCCAACCAAGACGACAAGTTGCCTATTAGCTTTGCGCTGTAAAAGTGGGATGATAAATTGAGTAGAGTTGAGTTGAGTAAAGGCTGGCAGCATCATCAAGGACCCACACCATCCTGGCCACGCACTCATCTCCCCGCTACCTTCAGGTAGAAGGTACAGGAGCCTGAAGACTGCAACGTCCAGGTTCAGGAATAGCTACTTCCCCACAGCCATCAGGCTATTAAACTCAACTCAAACAAATCTCTGAACATTAATAGACCATTATCTGTTTATTTGCACTTTAGACAATAGACAATAGGTGCAGGAGTAGGCCATTCGGCCCTCAGAGCCAGCACCGTCATTCAATGTGATCATGGCTGATCATCCCCAATCAGTACCCCGTTCCTGCCTTCTCCCCATATCCCCTGACTCCGCTATTTTTAAGAGACCTATCTTTATCTGCTTATTTATTGATGTGTGTATATATTTATACAATGGTATATGGACACACTGATCTGTTCTGTATTCATGCCTTCTATATTCTGTTGTGCTGAAGCAAAGCAAGAATTATATTGTCCTATCTGGGACACATGACAATAAACTCTCTTGATCTCTTGACTTGACTCTTGAGTTGCTCCTCAACAGCGCCAGAGACCCGGGTTCGATCCTGACTACAGTGGTCATTAGGTCATAAGGAATGGGAGTAGAATTAGGCCATTCGGCCCATCAACTCTACTCCACCATTCAATCATGGCTGATCTATCTCTCTCTCCTAACCCCATTCTCCTGCCTTCTCCCCATAACCTCTGACATCCGTACTAATCAAGAATCTATCTGTCTTGGCCGTAATAATATCCACTGACTTGGCCTCCACAGCCGTATGTGGCAAAGAATTCCACAGATTCACCACCCTCTGACTAAAGAAATTTCTTCTCATCTCAAGAATGTCCTTTAATTCCGATGCTATGGGACTCTCCCACTAGTGGAAATATCACTAGTGTTGTCTGTACGGAGTTTGTACATTCTCCCTGTGACCTGCTCCGGTTTTCTCCGGGTGCTCCGGATTCCTCCCACACTCCAAAGACGTGCAGGTTTGTAGGCTAAATGGCTTCGGTGAAATTGTAAATTGTTCCCAGTGTGTGTAGGAAACATAGAAACATAGCAGAGAAACATGCCCCATATCCCTTGAAATCTAACTCTCTCTTGAAAACTAGATAGTGTTAGTGTGCGGGGATCGCTGGTCAGCGCGGACTCGTTGGGCCAAAGGGCCTGTTTCGGCGTTGTATCTCTAAGCTAAAGGAGGTTCGGACATTAGCAATCGGGGGGGGGGGGACCAGGTTCCCAGGAAAAGCCACTGTACTTGCTGAAGACAGGACATACAGACAGTAAACCATGATCGAATGGAAGATTAAAGCTGAACTTGGGTGTGATCACACACATTGGAGAAACCTGGAAACATAGACAATAGGTGCAGGAGTAGGCCATTCGGCCCTTCGAGCCAGCACCGCCATTCAATATCATCATGGCTGATCATCCAATATCAGTTCCCCCATTCTGGCTTTTTCCCTCTATCCCTTGATTCCCTCAGCCCTAAGAGCTAAATCTAAAGGGCCTGTCCCACTTACGAGGTTTTTATCAGCGAGCTGCCGGCACCCGTCATCGTCGCAGCAAGCAGCAGGGAGTACAGAGAAGGTTCACCAGACTGATTCCTGGGATGGCAGGACTTTCATATGAAGGAAGACTGGATAGACTCGGCTTGTACTCGCTAGAATTTAGAAGATTGAGGGGGGATCTTATAGAAACTTACAAAATTCTTAAGGGGTTGGACAGGCTAGATGCAGGAAGATTGTTCCCGATGTTGGGGAAGTCCAGAACAAGGGGTCACAGTTTAAGGATAAGGGGGAAATATTTTAGGACCGAGATGAGGAAAACATTTTTCACACAGAGAGTGGTGAATCTGTGGAATTCTCTGCCACAGAAGGTAGTTGAGGCCACAGTTCATTGGCTATATTTAAGAGGGAGTTAGATGTGGCCCTTGTGGCTAAAGGGATCAGGGGGTATGGAGAGAAGGCAGGTACGGGATACTGAGTTGGATGATCAGCCATGATCATATCGAATGGCGGTGCAGGCTCGAAGGGCCGAATGGCCTACTCCTGCACCTATTTTCTATGTTTCTATGTCTATGTCGCGGGGTGATGGATGGCCAGCATGGACTCGATGGGCCGAAGGGGCTGTTTCCATGCTGTATCTTTCAATCAATGGAATCACCTGATCCTGAGGACCCCTCTTGTCATTGCCTCTGCCGATGGTCGTGACCAACAAGTCAATCCTGAGCCCCCTCCAGCCCACCTCCCTGATGTGCCTTCATCTGGTGATGACTGTGAGAAATATTGTTCTTCATAGATGATTGAGTAGCTCTACATCAATAACCAGCCTCTGTGTGGTCTCACATTTGCTGATCCCACTTGCCGACACCCTTTCCCGTTCTATCACTCATTTTCTATTTTATTTTTGAACAATTTTAATCTACACGAGAGGACTTAATTAACAAATTGACTTACATCAGAAAGTCGTTGTCAGAGCAAGGTTACGTATCTCATAAATATTGAAGGCTCGGGCATCAATTTCCATAATTGACTATTTAAAGGACTTCAGTCAACTCGGTGCGAGAACTCGAGACACGTGCGCCACTGGAGTGGCGGCAGAGTGTTGGTTCTGTTCCGATAGATGTCACGTCAGCCATGAAGAGGAATCCTTCGATTCCTGTGTTTAAGAAGGAACTGCAGATGCTGGAAAATCGAAGGCACACAAAGATTGCCGGAGAAACTCAGCGGGTGCAGCAGCATCTATGGAGCGAAGGAAATAGGCAACGTTTCGGGACGAAACGTTGCCTATTTCCTTCGCTCCATAGATGCTGCTGCACCACGCTGAGTTTCTCCAGCATTTTTGTGTGCCTTCGATTCCTGTGATTGCTTCACAAGTGGAAGCAGATTGATGTAATCGTTCCGCTGGTTCTGGTTCTGGTCGATTACTGTGCAAACACCTCATCAGCGGTTACCTCGCGCAGGTCGGAGTGAGTAGAGTAGCCATTACGTTTTGAAGCGGGGCCTTTTTGACCAAGTTGAGGAGATCTATTTGCACAATCCCCTTTTTAAATGACTTAGCATTTTCACTTGTATTCACGGGAGTTTAGAAGGATGAGGGGGTGGTTCTTACAGAAACATATAGTGGATGACATCGTCGGGAGCTCGCAGGTCCCAGGTTGGTGACCCGTTTTCTGGAGCTCCCGCAACGACAGCTTCGTCCACTGGACTGGAGGGCGGCAGCTTCGACCGCCCCGGGCCGCGGAGTTTGGACCGGCCTGTTTGCGGAGCTCGGATGCAGCTGCTGGACTTACCATCACCCGGCGGGGTCCCTACATCGAAAGCTGGATCGCCTCAAGGCAGAGGGAGATGAGGAGGGAAGAAACTAGGACTTTAAGACTTTTGCCTTCCATCACAGTGAGGAGGTGCCTGGTAGACTCACTGTGGTGGATGTTAAACTGCGTTAAGTGTGTGTTTTGGTATTTTATTCTATATTATGACAGCAAAGTACACAATTTCGTTCAGACGTTGATACTTTCGTTCAGACGTTCAGACAAAGGATACTTTACTTTCCTTACCTTTATATAAAATGATAAAAGGACTGGACAAGCTAGATGCAGGAAAAATGTTCCCAATGTTGGGCGAGTCCAGAACCAGGGGCCACAGTCTTAGAATAAAGGGGAGGCCATTGAAGACGGAGGTGAGAAAAAAACTTTTTCACCCAGAGAGTTGAGAATTTGTGGAATTCCCTGCCACAGAGGGCAGTGGAGGCCAAATCACTGGATGGATTTACGAGAGAGTTAGATAGAGCTCTAGGGGCTAGTGGAATCAAGGGATATGGGGAGAAGGCAGTCACGGGTTATTGATTGGGGACGATCAGCCAATAAATGGCGGTGCTGGCTCGAAGGGCCGAATGGCCTCCTCCTGCACCTATTTTCTATGTTTTCTAACATAGCCAATAACAACTTGGCACTAAACACCTCCAAGACCAAGGAGCTGATTATTGACTTCAGGAGGTCCCATTCTGGAGAATACGCCCCAATCTCCATTTATGGGGAAAGTGTGGAGAGAGTGTCCAGCTTTAAGTTTCTGGGCACTCACATTTCAGAAAACCTCACATGGTCCACAAACACCGCCGCGCTGGTCAAGAAGGCACAGCAACGACTGTTCTTCCTGAGGACATTAAAAAAGACTGGTCTGCCCCAACAGCTGCTGACAACGTTCTACCGCTGCACCACAGAGAGCATATTAACGTATGGCATCTCTGTGTGGTATCTCAGCTGCACGGAGGCGGAGAGGAGAGCTCTTCAGCGCGTCGTCAACAGAGCGCAGAGGATCATCGGGACAGAGCTACCAGCCTTGGAGGGCATCTACCACACGCGGTGCCTCAGGAAGGCCCTCAGCATCCATAAGGACTCATCACACCCCTGCCACGGTCTGTTTCAACTACTTCCCTCCGGCAGACGTTACAAGGCCTTCTACGCCCGAACCTCCAGACTCAGGAACAGTTTTATCCCAAGATCTATAGCGGCTCTGAACCGGCCCTAATGAGTGCCCCCCCACCCACCCCCTTTGGACAGTCTCCCTCAGATGGTCACGTCAATCAATTCAGCTTGTTTATTTATGTATTGTATTTATTTACCTTTCTTGTACATCAGTGGAGCTGCACACTAAATCTCGTTGCACTGACGTGCAATGACAATAAAAGATATATTATTATTATTATATTATCAGGAGCAGCGCGTGTGTTGGGTGGTAACATATTCCATTCCCTTATCGTCCTTGGCTAAAGGGAATATTGGTAGCAAAGTTTATTGAAATGTAGCGAGTTGATGATGTAGGGACCGTTATTTTGTCTAGTTTCATGGCAGTCGGTGCTCTGGGATGGCGGGTGGTTGGATGGCGTGATTTTGTCAATCTCCTTGTAAATTGCAATACGTGCAATAATTGCACTGACAGACATTTCCCCTCCCCCCCCCACCCGGACAATATTGACCCAAAAAGTGACCCGTTCCTTCTCTCCAGAGAAGCTGCCTGTCCCGCTGAGTAACTCCAACTTTTTGTGTCTACCCTCGGTGTAAAGCAGCATCTGCAGTTGAGATATGCACTTTCTTTTGCTTGTCTTTCATTCACTTGATCCCAATCTCTCCACATCACCGTCTATATCTCTTGTTTCCCTCTCAATAGACAATAGACAATAGGTGCAGGAGTAGGCCATTTGGCCCTTCGAGCCAGCACCGCCATTCACTGTGATCATGGCTGATCATCCACAATCAGTACCCCGTTCCTGCCTTCTCCCCATATCCCCTGACTCTGCTATTTTTAAGAGCCCTATCCAACTCTCCCTTGAAAGTATCCAGAGAACCTGCCTCCACTGCCCTCTGAGGCAGAGAGTTCCACAGACTCACCACTCTCTGTGAGAAAAACAACCGCTGACCACTCTCCGCTGACTCTCGGTCTGAAGGATCCAAAACGTCACCTATTCCTCCTCTTCAGAGATGGTGCCTGACCCGCTGAGTTACTCCAGCGTTTTATGTCTGCGTTCGGTGTAAACCAGCATCTGCAGTGTCTCTCCTGCACAGATTCATTGCGTGTTCACCCTGTCAGAATGGGTGATTTGAATTCCTTCCTCTACTGCAAAATCTCCTCGAGGTGCACCGACTTTGAAGAAGTTATCTTCCTCCCGCTGACGAGACTTCTCACACTGCACAGAGTAACATCCTCTCTCGCTGCTCCCCCTCTGTGCTTCCTCCTGCTCTCATTCATCTGTTCTTTGTACCTTTCATATCCCTCGTTTCCCCCTCCCCTGAAACTCAGTGGGGGGGGGGGGGACACGGTGGCGCAGCGGTAAAATTGCTGCCTTACAGCGCCGAGGACCCAGGTTCGATCCTGACTACGGGTGCTGTCTGTACAGAATTTGTACCTTCTCCCCGTGACCTGCGTGGGTTTTCTCCGGGTGCTCCGGTTTCCTCCCACACTCCAAAGACACGGAGGTTTGTCGGTTAATCGGTTTTGGTAAGAATCGTATATTGTCCCCACAGTGTGTAGGATAGTGTTAGTGCGCGGAGATCACTGGTCGGCAAGGACTCTGTGGGCTGAAGGGCCTGTTTCAGTGCTGTATCTCTCACCTCAATTAAACTAAATTTTAAATTATTGAAACATATAAGATTATTAAGGGTTTGGACACGCTAGAGGCAGGAAACATGTTCCCGATGTTGGGGGAGTCCAGAACCAGGGTCCACACAGTTTAAGAATAAGGGGTAAGCCATTTAGAACGGAGATGACAAAACACTTTTTCTCACAGAGAGTTGTGAGTCTGTGGAATTCTCTGCCTCAGAGGGCGGTGGAGGCCGGTTCTCTGGATGCTTTCAAGAGAGAGCTAGACAGGGCTCTTAAAGATAGCGGAGTCAGGGGATATGGGCAGAGGGCAGGAACGGGGCACTGATTGGGGATGATCAGCCATGATCACATTGTTGAAGGTGAGACGTTGCATCGCGCCAGGGTCTTGGGCCTGTCCCACTTTGGCCGTCAGTTCCGTGACTGGCCGTTGGCGCGCGAAAATTTTGTTCGGTACAAAATTTCGGAGCGCCGCGCGATGTCGCGCACAACTCCATACCCCTCCGCGATTCTCAGTGGGACCAGCCCCGCGCGGCAACACGACGCCTCAACGTGATCGCGTAATTTGCGTGCCAAGGACACGTAAGTGGGACAGGGCCTTTACTTACTTACTTAACCGTGCTTTCTCTAAACTAGATTGTAAAGTAGACTAAGGCGCCGCTGAACCCGACAGCGTGACTGTGTGGGAGGGAATGATGGGCAGGGTTGTCACCACATGAGTTGCTCTGACTACACGCTTCGTGTATCTCATCTCCGTGATCCGCTGACAGAGGCCACTGCTTCTCACACCGTGACTTTTAGCGCCAGCACAACGCAAGGAAAAGTGGAGTGAGAGTATAACAATTATCTTATCAACAGAGATTATTTTTACATAGAGCTGGCATTGACTCATAATTGCATCTCTGTTTTTTTTATATAAATACCTTTGACCCAATATCATCTCGATGCCAAACACTGATCAAATATCTGAGCACAAAATACACTTGGATTCCACCCCCAGCAGATTTAAGAAATCTACAAGGCAGAAATTAGCTTTCATCCGCATAAGAGAAACGCTACATGAGTCATATTCGCAACACCTCATCGGCTTGTTGCTTTCACAAGCAGAGTGGATGGAGCTGGGTGGATAAATAATTCAAAAGCACTTTCAATAACAACTAAAATGTCCCCACTGCGGATCAAGAGTGTATCTGGGCATAGTTGATATGTGTGTGTGCTACACGCGCACACACGCACACACACGCACGCACGCACACGCACACACACACACACACGCACACACACACACACGCACACACACACGCACGCACACACACACGCACGCACACACACACACACGCACGCACACACACACACGCACACACACACACGCACGCACACACACACGCACACACACACATGCACACACATACATGCACACACACACATGCACACACACACACGCACACAAATGCACATGTACACACGCACGCACACACACCACACACACACACGCACTCACACCGCACACACGCACTCACATATATACACGCACACACACACAGGCATGCATACACAAGCACACACACCGACACATATACACACGCACGTACAATCACACACATAAACAGGCAAGCACACACACACAGATATACCTCTCTGCCTCAGAGGTCAGTGGAGGCCGGTTCTCTGGATACTTTGAAGAGAGAGCTAGATAGAGCTCTTAAAGATAGCGGAGTCAGGGAATATGTGGAGAAGGCAGGAACGGGGTACTGATTGGGGGTGATCAGCCATGATCACATTGAATGGTGGTGCTGGCTTGAAGGGCCGAATGGCCTACTCCTGCACCTATTGTCTATTGTCACACATAAACATGCACACACAAGCACACGCACCAACACGCGTGCACGTACAGACACACCACCATGCATGTGAAATATAAATGCAGCCATCCACACATGTAAATGAAAAATCCACGTTATCATTCCTTTTTCAATATCTCCTCGTCTCTACATATCATCTTTTCTCAGCCTTTCAAGCTGCTTTTCTTTAAGTGTTAGAAAGCTCCAGTGACGAGATGTCAGGGATCATCTGCCCTTTGGTGAGGAAGCTCTCACTGCTTATCACCTCAGACTCTGGCCCACAGTGACAGATGTCAGAATAACTCAACGGGAAGCAGAGGAACGAGAGAGAATGCTCGCTGGTGCGAGATCCAACTGTAGCCTCTGATGTCCTGATGCTTCCAGTATTGCCGTTACTTTATCCTCCTCCCCTCACGATCTTGCGCGCCCTTCAGGCAGATCGCCACTGGTACTTCTTCACCCACTTTACCACATCGTGTTCATCGTTTAGTTTAGAGATTCATCCGTCACCGTTGAAAACGTTAGCGACGCAGTGGCGCTGGTTTCCGACGGGAACGGTGACGGACGCGCCACACGTCTCTGTCCTCCAGTTCCTGCAGACTTCCTGTCCTCCAGTTCCTGCGGACTTCCGCCGCTGGAAGTCTACGATGTTGGCGTGTGTGTGTGTGTGTGGTTTATCATCGTTCCTTACAATGCTACGTACGACAGTGGTCGCAACTTCTACGGAAGTGTGGATGGCCGTTGTCTCTCTAGAAGCTCATCCACCCTTTGAAAGGTCTTAGACAATAGACAATAGACAATAGGTGCAGGAGTAGGCCATTCGGCCCTTCGAGCCAGCACCGCCATTCAATGTGATCATGGCTGATCATCCCCAATCAGTACCCCGTTCCTGCCTTCTCCACTATTTATAAGAGCCCTATCTAGCTCTCTCTTGAAAGCATCCAGAGAACCTGCATCCACCGCCCTCTGAGGGAGAAAATTCCACGCTCACAACACTGTGTGAAAAAGTGTTTCCTCGTCTCCGTTCAAAATGACTTACTCCTTATTCTTAAACTGTGGCCCCTGGTTCTGGACGCCCCCAACATCGGGAACGTGTAGCACGGGATTACATGGTACCCGCAGTGGGGGGGAACTCCCTTAGAGATGCTTCATGAAAACAGGCCCTTCGGCCCATTGAGTCCACGGCGACCATCGATCACCAACTCATACTCTAGTTCTGCATTGTCCCACTTTCTCGTCCACTCCGTACACATTAGCGGGAGATTTACGGAAGCCAACTAACCTACAAACCCGCACGTCTTTGGGATGTGGGAGGTAACCGGAGCGCCCGGAGAAAACGCACGCGGTCACAGGGAGAACGTGCAAACTCCACACGGACAACACCCGAAGTCAGGGTGGGACCCGGGTCTCTGGAGCTGTGAGGCAGCATCTCTACAAGTTGCGTCACCGTGCCGCCTTAAATGTGGACTTAAAGACCTGTCGATCTCTCGTGTCCCTCTCCCCTGACTCTCAGCATGAAGAAGGGTCTCAACCTGAAACGTCACCCATTCCTTCTCTCCAGAGATGCTGCCTGTCCCGCTGAGTTACTCCAGCTTTTGGTGTCTATCTTCCATTGATCTCTGTTGACAGGTTGTCCATTGATTACTCTGCTGCACTGTTCAATGTAAATCCACCTGTGAGTAACACCATTAACAGGGCAGTCGCGGTGGCTCAGCGGTAGAGTTGCTGCCTTACAGCGAACGCAGCGCCGGAGACCCGGGTTCCATCCCGACTACGGGCGCTGTCTGTACGGAGTTTGTACCTTCTCCCCGTGACCTGCGTGAGTTTTCTCCGAGATCTTCGTTTTCCTCCCACACTCCAAAGACGTACAGGTTTGTAGGTTAATTGGCTTGGTGTAAATGTAAAAATTGTCCCTAGTGGGTGTAGGATAGTGTTAATGTGCGGGGATCGCTGGTCGGGGCAGACCCGGTGGGCCGAAGGGCCTGTTTACGCGCTGTATCACTAAATTAAACTAAACTCCAAACTATTTAAGAAGGAACTGCAGATGCTGGAAAATCGAAGGTAGACAAAAATGCTGGAGAAACTCAGCGGGTGCAGCAGCATCTATGGAGCGAAGGAAATAGACAACGTTGCCTATTTCCTTCGTTGCCTATTTCCTTCGCTCCATAGATGCTGCTGCACCCACTGAGTTTCTCCAGCACTTTTGTCTACCTTAAACTAACTCCAAACTAGTCTGAAGAAGGATCTCAACCCGAAACGTCGCCTATTTCCTTCGCTCCACAGATGCTGCCTCACCCGCTGAGTTTCTCCAGCATTTTTGTCTACCTTCAACTCAAAACTAAACCATTCGCGAATACAAAATGATCAAAATCCAACACATAATGGCTGAAATCTTGTTCCATCTCCTGGTATCTACAGAAGATCTTTCAAGATCTGAAGGGTCTCAACCTGAAACGCCAACTGTCCATTCCCTTCGCGCAGATAGATGCTGCCTGACCCGCTGAGTTCCTCCAGCACTTTGAACGTTGAGAAAGTCTCTCAAGGTGGGCCGAAGGGCCTGTCTGTCTCCATGCCGTACAGCTCTACCATCCATGACGTGAAATATCACTCTGTTTCTCCCTCCACATGTGTCGTTAGCCCTGTTTTACCCTCTGGTAATATTTCCTACACTAATATTCTCAAATCTAGCATTAACTCTATTTTGCATTTTGACATTTTAACGGGCGGCACGGTGGCGCAGCGGTTGAGTTGCCGCCTCACAGCGCCAGAGACCCGGGTTCGATCCCGACTCCGGGCGCTGCCTGTACAGAGTTTGTACGTCCTCCCACACTCCAAAGACGTGCAGGTTTGTAGGTTAATTGGCTTTGGTAAAGATTATAAAGATTGTCCCTAGTGTGTGTAGGACATAGAAACATAGAAACATAGAAAATAGGTGCAGGAGTAGGCCATTCGGCCCTTCGAGCCTGCACCACATTTCAATATGATCATGGCTGATCATCCAACTCAGTATCCTGTACCTGCCTTCTCTCCATACCCCTGATCCGTTTAGCCACAAGGACCACATCTAACTCCCTCTTAAATATAGCCAATGAACTGGCCTCAACTACCTTCTGTGGCAGAGAATTCCAGAGATTCACCACTCTCTGTGTGAAAAATGTTGAAAGGACAGTGTGAGTGTGCGGGGGTCGCTGGTTAGGGTGGACTCGTTGGGGTGAAGGGCCTGTTTCCACGCTGTATTTCTGAACTAAACTAAACTAAACATAACATACAAAATGGCGACCGAAGCCACGGGATATAACAACCTCTGTGTTAAAAAGATTTGCAAACCCCACTTGTTGATCATTGCAATCTCCTGTCTGAATGTCACCCATCTGCTTTGTAAGTTGACTGCGTATCACAACAGCTTGAGTGTACAAGATCTCAGTGATGGATGCAAATTAGTTTTGAGGAAGTCTTCACTTGAATGAAAGTCAACAGCAAAATTACTTTTTGTTTGCAAGTTCGTAAAGGGCCAATATTCAGATCCACTGATGCATGTTTTGTTGAGTGTTACAGGTTGCAGAAGTTCCAAAATGGTTTCCAGGTTTGCCCCCGGTAAGTCATTTTGGTGAGGATGTCAGCAGATAGACTGAGAGAGTCAGAGTCAAACCGCGCGGAAACAGGCCATTGCCATCCAACTGGTCCCACTTGCCCACATTTGCCCCATATCCCTCTAAACCTTTCAATAGACAATAGGTGCAGGAGTAGGCCATTCGGCCCTTCGAGCCAGCACCGCCATTCAATGTGATCATGGCTGATCATCCACAATCAGTACCCCGTTCCTGCCTTCTCCCCATATCCCCTGACTCCGCTATCTTTTAGAGCCCTATCTAGCTCTCTCTTGATAGGTATCCAGAGAACCAGCCTCCACCGCCCTCTGAGGCAGAGAATTCCACAGAGTCACAACTCTCTGTGAGAAAAAGTGTTTCCTCATCTCCGTTCTAAATGGATTACCCCTTATTCTTAAACTGTGGCCCCTGGTTCTGGACTCCCCCAACATCGGGAATATGTTTCCTGCCTCTAGCGTGCCCAAACCCTTACTTCCTTTCAATAAGATTCCCTCTCATCCTTCTAAACTCCAGACTCTACAAGCCCAGCCGCTCCATTCTCTCAGCATACGACAGTCCCGCCATCCCGGGAATTAACCTTGTAAACCTACGCTGCACTCCCTCAATAGCAAGAATGTCCTTCCTCAAATTAGGGGACCAAAACTGTACACAATACTCCAGCTGTGATAGTATCCTATCCACAATATACAGCTAATGTCCGTGGAAAGTATTTAGACTGCACGGGCCATTGGCCATTTAGGTATAGGTCATTGGACATAAGTGGTGCAGGAAGGAACTGCAGATGCTGGTTTCCACTGAAGATAGACACAAAGTGCTGGAGTAGCTGGAGCTTGGGCAGCTTACAAGTCAGCGGTATGAGTATTGATTTCCCTAACTTCATGGTAACCCTTGCTTCCCCTCTCTCTCCATCCCTCTCTCACCCTTGTTCTCCGACTAGTTCCACCGTCCTCCTGATTAAATTTACTGTTTGTACGCCTCATTGTCACCTTCCCCTCAGCCAAGAATGATCCATTCTACCCAAAGATCCTATAGCGGAGCAAGATAGCCCGCTCCTGCTAAATTCAATGGGCTGCATGTCTGTGGAATTCTCTGCCTCAGAGGGCGGTGGAGGCCGGTTCTCTGGATGCTTTCAAGAGAGAGCTAGATAGGGCTCTTAAAGATAGCGGAGTCGGGGGATATGGGGAGAAGGCAGGAACGGGGTACTGATTGGGGATGATCAGCCATGATCACATTGAATGGCGGTGCTGGCTCGAAGGGCCAAATGGCCGACACCTGCACCTATTGTCTATTGTCTATTGATGTGTAGTACGCAACGGAGCTGAATGTGGGCCTTTTTTTCATCCATTTCAGTAACCCAGACTCGCAGTGTAATCAACGTTGCGGGGGAACAGTTTGTGTTAATAAATTATAATTCTGAAAATGAGGAGAAGATTTTTACAAAATAACTTTTATTTTTACGAGGATGATTCCGTAACCGGCTTCCGTCTCCGCACTAGTATCTTTGCTCCGCTACGGGGTCTTTGGTGCGGGGACGGAAGCCGGTTACGGAAATGGGGCCGAAAATTACCCGTGAATCAGCCCATGACCGTACTACGTCTTTTTCGTCGAGTTGGCCATCTTGCTCGCTGTAGGATCTTTGATTCTACCCTTTCCTTATCATCGCCTGCTTCAGTCTGTGTTATCACACCTGACCTCTCCATATCTCCAGACTCCCCCTCCCTTGACTCTCACCCACTCCTTCTCTCTGGAGTTGCTGCCTGTCCTGCTGAGTTAGAAACATAGAAATTAGGTGCAGGAGTAGGCCATTCGGCCCTTCGAGCCTGCACCGCCATTCAATATGATCATGGATGATCATCCAACTCAGCATCCTGTACCTGCCTTCTCTCCATACCCCCTGATACCTTTAGCCACAAGGGCCACATCTAACTCCCTCTTAAGTATAGCCAATGAACTGGCCTCAACTACCTTCTATGGCAGAGAATTCCGCAGATTCACCACTCTCTGTGTGAAAAATGTTTTCCTCATCTTGTTCCTAAAAGACTTCCCCCTTATCTTAAAACTGTGACCCCTTGTTCTGGACTTCCCCAACATCGGGAACAATCTTCCTGCATCTAGCCTGTCCAACCTCTTAAGTTACTGCAGCATTTTGTGCCTGTCTTCTTAAATGCAATATGATACTGGTCTTGGCTACTGAGATCTGCAGCCATGGAACAGCACACTGAGTGCTGCCTGCTGCATGCAGGCCAGCATATCGTTAATTAGCAGTCGGCTGTAGAATCGGCAAGCTGCCTGAACTGAAAGCCTTGGGTGCGAGTTCACACTCCACTGCAAACTTAGTGTGCGTTTGAGGGGAAGATGTCATCTAGGCCCCCAATTATTTAAGTCACACCGTGCGGCTGTGAAGTGCAGTGTTTCTTCTGCTCTTCACATCTTTTTGTTCAGACTATTGCGGGAACTGGCTGTGAAGTATTGGTGGGCCCGACGGTGTGAGTGTTTGACATTCCCGTCTATTCAGCGGCGATGACACGACGAGCTTTCTGCTGCTATTGATCCCCCTCCCTCATCATCTCCAACACCTCGGTGGCGCAGCGGTAGTGTTGCTGCCTTACGGTGCTTGCAGCGCCGGAGACCCGGGTTCGATCCCGACCGCGGGCGCCGTCCGTACGGAGTTTGCACGTTTCTCCCCCGTGACCTGCGTGCGTTTTCTCAGAAATCTTCGGTTTCCTCCCACACTCCAAAGACGTGCAGGTTTGTAGCTTAATCGGCTCGGGGTTTGTATACTTGGTACAAGTGTAAATTGTCGCTAGCGTGCGTAGGATAGTGTCAAGGGGCTGTCCCACTTGGTGATTTTTTGGGCGACTGCCGGCATTATTGACTGAGGTATCAGGTCACCAAAACATTTGCGCCGTGGTGCGGTGTGTCGAGGGGTGACGCGGCGTGATGGCGTATTGACGTGCGGCGTTTTTTCAAGTGTTGCAACATTTTTTTTGTCGCCGCTGGATTTTGAAATGTTCTTTTGGCGACACTGATAAGGACAGGCCCTTTAATCATTATGTGTGCGGGGATCGCTGGTCGGCGTGGACTTGGTGGGCCAAAGGGCATGTTTCCACGCTCTATCTCTGAACGAAATTAAAGCTAAACCTCCTGGCCCATCTTCTCATGCTCTAATGGCTTTTGGCACCGTGCATTCGCAAAGCCTAGCTCTTTGTTGGCTGAGGAGTTTGCTGCTCGGGTGGGTGACAAGTTGGAAGCAAGGCCAGAACGATGGCACGAAGGTTTACTCTAATTATAAGCAGCAAGGTCTTCAGAATAACGAGACAAGAGGTTGGTGGATGACTTATTACGCCAGCTCCTCGTGGACAGCAGTCTTCAGCTCGCTAATTGACACAATACTGGCAATGGCACTCAGCAGAGGCATCAGAATGGATGGTGGGGCAAGGCTGAGACATCGAGGAGGTGTCCTTGCTTGTTTATTGGCGTTGGGTCCAACATACATCCCAATATCGCCCAACATAACCCCAGGCATTCAAGGAACAATACTGGACTTGTGGAAAAGTTTGTTTTTTTTTAAACTAAAGGTCTTTGCCCAACTTTGACAATCTTCACCGCGAGGAGCATTATTGTAATCACTGGCATCGGGAAAGTTATGCTGATGGGATGGTTCTGTTATTAGATTGATTGAATCCACCGCTCTGGAAGGCATAGACTGATCAAACTGGTCGCCTGCCAAAAACGTGTGTGTGATCTTAGTGACACCGCGCTACTGAGCTCCAGCTCCATCACGGGCACCATGTCCAAACTCGGTAATGATCTCCACAGGGTAAAGAGAGTGACAAATGTTGGGAGAGCGCTGTCTTCACCCCGCGGAGATGCGAGCACAAGCGCTGGCGTGTGTCAGCCTTGATCTCCAGGCAGATGGTACAGATTGCGACATATCTCCCAACAGCGCCAGGCTGCGCTGCCGACTGATCACGTACACGGGGGGAACGCAACTCCTTCCAGTCACCCCCCCCCCCCCCCGGGGACACACTTATAAATGAAATTTTAAAAATGCTGATATTGCAGTGAGGCTCAAACTCACCCAGTCGGGAGTGGGGAATGTGGATGATCAGCCATGATCACAGTGAATGGCGGTGCTGGCTCGGAGGGCCGAATGGCCTACTCCTGCACCTATTGTCTATTGTCTATTGTCAATAATATGCAAAAAAAATATGTAGGACAAAATAATCTTTGCTAAATGCCTTCAAGTGCGTTACCAAAGAGTAAAGGCCCTGTCCCACTTCCATGACCTAATTCACCACCTTTTTTACTCGTGGACATTTTTCATCAGGCTAGAAAAACGCCCCGACCTACTTGATGCCACGAGTACCTACGACCAGCATCACGGCCTGCTACGACCTACCTACGACCTCGTGACGACCATGCTGCGAGTATGAGTCAAGGGCAAACTCGGCAGAGGTGGTGAATTAGGTCGTGAAAGTGGGACAGGCCCTTAAATTGTTTCAATAGACAATAGACAACAGGTGCGGGAGTAGGCCATTCGGCCCTTCGAGCCAGCACCACCATTCAATGTGATCATGGCTGATCATCCCCAATCAGTACCCCGTTCCTGCCTTCTCCCCATATCCCCTGATTCCGCTATTTTTAACAGCCCTATCTAGCTCTCTCTTGAAAGCATCCAGAGAACCTGCCTCCACCTCCCTCTGAGGCAGAGAATTCCACAGACTCACAACTCTTTGTTAGAAAAAGTGTTTCCTCATCTCCGTTCTAAATGGCTTACCCCTTATTCTTAAACTGTGTGGCCCCTGGTTCTGGGCTCCCCCAACATCGGGAACATGTTTCCTGCAACGGAACACGGTCCACACTGCCCTTTGAAGGCAGAGAGAAGATTTGTCTTCCATTTATATTTCTGCTGATTTTGTGAATTTAAAAATGTTCACAAATAAAAAATCATCCTTGAGCAAACGATGGCGAGCAGAAGCAATTCACCTCTCGACCAAATTAGCGAAGCAGGTTCACCGCACTGCGAAATGTATAAACCATTCAAGTGAAGGTTGCACATCGCATATTGACACTGCGGAACCATTCACTCAAAGGAGAATTAGTGCAAATAAAACACCCTCACAGTCAAATATTGATTAACTTCTCCCCCAGTTCTCCAGCGCTGAGCGTTACGCAGCCCAATGGTAAATTGGCAGCAGACTTATTAACTGGAGAAACGGGTGTAAGGTGCTGAAGAGGCAGTACCTGGTTGCTGATTAAGATAGAGTGCCTTCGCCAAATGAAAATAAATTCCCCGCTGTGGCTGTGGTGCTTTTATCCGTGTCCTCGTGCCTGTTTGGATGGGCACGTCGCTGCTTCCAATGCACCAACCCATCCCCCCAAAATGTAGCCCAAACCCAACAAATTAATATCCAAATTTAACAAAATACCACACTTGTCACAGTCTTCAGTCTGAGGAAGGGTCTCGACCCGAAACGTCACCTATTCCTTCGCCCCATAGATGCTGCCTGCCTCACCCGCTGAGTTTCTGAGGAAGGGTCTCGACCCGAAACGTCACCTATTCCTTCGCCCCATAGATGCTGCCTGCCTCACCCGCTGAGTTTCTGAGGAAGGGTCTCGACCCGAAACGTCACCTATTCCTTCGCCCCATAGATGCTGCCTCACCCACTGAGTTTCTCCAGTATTTTTGTCTGCCTTTGATTTTTACACCATCTGCAGTTCTTCCTTAAACTTAAAAAAAAAACAAAATCACTTAACACCAATTTCATGGTAGACAAAAACTCAGCGGGTGAGGCAGCATCTATGGAGAGAAGGGATTGGCGATGTTTCGGGTCGAGACCCTACTTCACACCAATTTAATGGTCGCCTGGTCTAATGCTCAGTTATTTCTCAAGAGTGCGGTGGTGTTTTTAGTTATAGTTATAGTTAGTTTAGTTTAATTAGAGATACAGCGTGGAAACAGGCCCTTCGGCCCACCGAGTCCATGCCGACCAGCTGTCACCCCCATACACGAACACTATCAAGGGACAAATCATAATTTTTTACCGGAGCCAATTAACCTACAAACCTGCACGTCTTTGGAATGTGGGAGGAAAGGTTGGGCTTGGACAGGTTGGGTGAGTGGGCAGATGCAGTTTAATGTGGATAAATGTGAGGTTATCCACTTTGGTAGGAAAAACAGATTATTATCTAAACGGTGTCAAGTTGGGAAAAGGGGATGAAAAACAAAACATCAGCCATGATCCCATTGAATGGCGGTGCTGGCTCGAAGGGCCGAATGGCCTACTCCTGCACCTATTGTCTGTTGTCGATTGAAACCGGAGCGCCCGGAGAAAACCCACGCGGGTCACGGGGAGAAGGTACAAACACCGTACAGGCAGCGCCCATCGTCAGGGTGGAACCCGGGTCTCTGGCGCTGTGAGGCAGCAACTCTACCGCTGTGACACGGTGGCCCCTCATTATTTTGTACTGTTGCACCCTTATACGTTTATTTGTCATATGCATCGGCAATGTATGACAGTTATTTGTATGACTGACTTGGCAAATGAAATTCCTCGTACGTTGCAAAACATACTTGTCTAATAAAGTATCATTGTGCTATGGACTGGAACAATGAAACTCCTACTTGCAGCAACCTTACTGGCCCATTAGAGAATGATCCCAGGAATGAGTGGGTTAACCTATGATGAGCGTTTGTCGGCACTGGGCCTGTACTCACTGGAGTTTAGAAGGATGAGGGGAGACCTCATTGAACTTTACCGAATAGTGAAAGGCCCGGATAGAGTGAATGTGAAGAGGATGTTTCCTCTGGTGGGAGAGTCTTGGACCAGAGCGCACAGCCTCAGAATAAAAGGACAAACATTTAGAAAGGAGAGGAGGAGGAATTTCTTTAGTCAGAGGGTGGTGAATCTGTGGGATTCATTGCCGCAGAAGGCAGTGGAGGCCAAGTCAGTGGGTACTTTTAAAGCGGAGATTGACAGAATCTTGATTAAGTAGGGCGTCAAAGGTTATCGGGAGAAGGCAGGAGAATGGGGTTGAGAGGTGAAGATAGGTCAGCCATGATAGAATGGCGGAGTAGACTCGATGGGCCAAAAGGCGTAATTTTTCACCAATGACATGATGCTGTAACGTGATGATAGGGGAGGCAGGCAGAGACGTTATCTTAATTCTTTCAGTGCTATGCAACCTTGATATTCAGTTCGATTTAGCTAAGGGTTAACGGAATCAAGGGATATGTGGAAAAAGCAGGAACGGGGTACTGATTGTGGATGATCAGCCATGATCACATTGAATGGCGGTACTGGCTCGAAGGGCCAAATGGCCTACTCCTGCACCTATTGTCTATGTTCTATTGCTATGTTTATGTTAATAAAGCTATACTTGACGTCTATATGCAGTGCTGTTAACATCCAGCACCAGTTGCCTTTTTAACCAGTGGACTTGTTCAACTGTGAGACCCTCATTGTTCTTGGCAGCTCAAGGGATTCTTTGGACTTTATCTACATTGCTTATGCCGTGAACTCCCAAACTTGGACTACAGTCTGGAAAACCTGAGTCTGAAGACCTTTATCTCCAGAGATGCTGCCTGACCTGCTGAGTTACTCTGGCACTTTGCGTAGAAAGGAACTGCAGATGCTGGTTGAAATCGAATAGACACAAAAAGGGGGAGAGGGAGATATGAAAAGGTACAAAGAACAAATGAATGAAAGGTGTGAAAAAACTGATCAAAGCCAGCAACGATGATCCAAGAAAGGTGGAGCCCACAATGGTCCATTGTTGGCTGTTTAAAAGGTGACAACGAGCAGATACAAACAGTGATACTAAACCGGATGTCAATGAAACTGGTGACAGGGTGGGGGAGGGGATGGAGAGAGAGAGGGAAGCAAGCGTTACTTTAAGTTAGAGAAGTCAATGTTCATATCGCTGGGGTGTAAGCTGCCCAAGCGAAATATGAGGTGATGTTCCTTTAATTTGCGTTGGGCCTCACTCTGACAGTGGAGGAGGCCCAGGACAGAGAGGTCAGTGTGGGAATGGGAGGGGGAGTTAACGTGTTTGGCAAAAGGGAAGTAGCGTAGGCCCAGGCTGTGTGAGCTCCATGAATGGCTGGTGTTTCCAACAATAGCCACGTCCCATGAAAGAATGAAATGAAGAGGTTCACTAATTTACAGACAGCAGTTTCCCACTCCAGAGTGCGGCACGGTGGCGCAGGGGTAGAGTTGCTGCCTCACAGCGCCACAGACCCGGGTTCAATCCTGACTACGGGTGCTGTCTGTACGGAGTTTGCACGTTCTCCCCGTGACCAGCGTGGGTTTTCTCCGAGATCTTGCATCTGCAGTTCCTTTCTATGCAGTAGATACAGTAAATGTAAAAATTGTCCCCAGTGTGTGTAGGATAGTGTTAATGTGCGGGGATCGCCGGTTGGGGCGGACTCGGTGGGCCGAAGAGCCTGTTTCCGCGCTGTATCCTTGAACTAAACTAAATTTATGAAACCGAAGCAACATCCTCTTCGGGCAGAAGACAGTGAAGAGTCCAATAACTCTCTAAATAATCGCTCCACAGAAGACAAACATTGAACAAATTACTATACGTTTTTGACAGCGATTTTGAACGAGGAGCTCGGAGCTCAATCACACCGATATGTTGTTATAAATCATCAACGTTCCTTCCACATTCCTGTCTGCCGTTCCCATAAAGAGATGACGAGTTACCAGTGTAAGGGGAATAATCCTCCAGGTTTGCATGTGGCAATTTTCCGGGATGCTGGATATGGACAAAACAAGCGGGTGCAATCTAGCAGGAGAGGCAAGGTGTGCCTGATGGAATTTTTGTTAAGCGTGTGGCATTAGTGAGGGGAAGTCTCGCTCAAGCCATGCAAATGCTCAGCCTCGTACATGACATCCGTCAGCTCGCCGGGATGGGCTGAATGAGCAATCGGCAAAGATATAAAGCTGTCGACTATCTCGGGCTCGGGAGACGACACAGGCTTAAGGACTAGAGCTAACAAAATCAACATCACCCTATTGTGGCCCTCAGTAATCACTGAAAACCTCTTTTATCACTCATTTCCAGTTTGCCAATTGGATATTTCTCAATTTGCAATTTTCATGCATGAGCTGAGAGAATCCTGAGCGTCGCCACATTGGATTTGGAGGCAATTTACCCAATGTGCAAGCTAAGGGAACGACTTTATTTTTCAGAAACATAGAAAATAGGTGCAGGAGGAGGCCATTCGGCCCTTCGAGCCTGCACCGCCATTCATTGTGATCAGATTCAGATTCAGATTCAATTTTAATTGTCATTGTCAGTGTACAGTACAGAGACAACGAAATGCATCATGGCTGATCATGCCCTATCAATAACCCGTGCCTGCCTTCTCCCCATATCCCTTGACGCCACTAGCCCCTAGAGCTCTATCTAATGCCCCTGTCCCACTTAGGAAACCTGAATGGAAACCTCTGGAGACTTTGCGCCCCACCCAAGGTTTCCGTGCGGTTCCTGGAGGTTGCAGGTGGTTGCCGGAGGTTGCAGGTAGTGGAAGCAGGTTGGGAGACTGACAAAAACCTCCGGGAACCGCACGGAAACCTTGGGTGGGGCGCAAAGTCTCCAGAGGTTTCCGTTCAGGTTTCCTAAGTGGGACAGGGGCATAATTCTCTCTTAAATCCATCCAGTGACTTGGCCTCCACTGCCCTCTGTGGCAGGGGATTCCATAAATTCACAAGAACTGCATATGGTGGAAAATTCGAAGGTAGACAGAAATGCTGGAGAAACTCAGCAGTTGAGGTAGCATGTGAGGTGAGGGGAGTCCAGAACCAGGGGCCACAGTTTAAGAATAAGGGGTAAGCCATTTAGAACGGAGACGAGGAAACACTTTTTCTCACATAGAGTGGTGAGTCTGTGGAATTCTCTGCCTCAGAGGGCGGTGGAGGCCGGTTCTCTGGATGCTTTCAAGAGAGAGCTAGATAGGGCTCTTAAAAAATAGCGGAGTCAGGGGATATGGGGAGAAGGCAGGAACGGGGTACTGATTGGGGATGATCAGCCATGATCACATTGAATGGCGGTGCTGGCTTGGAGGGCCGAATGAGGCTGAGAATTCCACACACACTCACAACTCTCTGTGTGAAAAAGTGTTTCCTCATCTCCGTTCTAAATGGCTTACCCCTTATTCTTAAACTGTGTGGCCCCTGGTTCTGGACTCCCCCAACATCGGAAACATGTTTCCTGCCTCTAGTGGGCCCAAACCATTAACCCTTAGCTATTCAGCCCCAATAAAAATCACTGGCAAAGCTTTTTTTGGCTTTTCTATTTTGCCAGACTTTCACATGAAGGATTGCTGGCTTGTGCTCTGGACGAGTATGCAAGTTGTATCATTGAGGAACAACATTTGCAGCGGAGTTTTTCACGTTGCAATGCACTCGATATGCCATCTGCACATCATCTTCTGTTCGTTACAATAATGCACGCTGCCATATGCCATGTCGCCAAATCATGGTTTTTACCACAAGATTTATGATAAGGAATGGACATTTATTGAATGGCAGGATTTAGTTTAGAGATACAGCATGGTAACAGCAGGATTGAAGTGAAGAAAGTTAATTTGCAAGTCCAACCGGCAGTAAGGAAGGCAAATGCAATACTAGCAGTTATTTTCAGAGGACTAGAATATGAAAACGGGGATGTAATGCTGAGGCTGGTCAGGCTGCAGTTGGAATATTGTGAGCAGATTTGGGCCCCATATCTGAGGAAGGATGTGCTGGTTCTGGAGTGGGTTAACATATAATGAGGGGCGACAGATGGCGCAGTGGGCTAAGTGTTCGGCTGGCGACCGGAAGGTAGCCGGTTCGAATCCCGCTTGGAGTGCATACTGTCGTTGTGTCCTTGGGCAAGACACTTCACCCACCTTTGCCTGTGTGTGAATGTGTGTGAGTGATTGGTGGTGGTCGGAGGGGCCGTAGGCGCAGATTGGCAGCCACGCTTCCGTCAGTCTGCCCCAGGGCAGCTGTGGCTACAGAAGTAGCTTACCACCACTGAGTGTGACTGAGGAGTGAATGAATAATGCGATGTAAAGCGCCTTGAGTATCTAGAAAGGCGCTATATAAATCCCATCCATTATTATTATTATTATTATGAGCATATGACGGCACTGGGCCTGTACTCGCTGGAGTTTAGAAGGATGAGGGGGGTGCCTCATTGAAACTTACCGAATAGTGAAAGGCCTGGATAGAGTGGATGTGGAGAGGATGTTTCCACTAGTGGGAGAGTCTAGGACCAGAGACAAAAGCCTCAGAATAAAAGGACGTTCCTTTGGAAAGGAGATGAAGATGGTGGTGAATCTGTGGAATTCATTGCGAATGGAGGCCAAGTCATTGGGAGTTTTTAAGGCAGAGATCAGCCGGTTCTTGATCAGTACGTGTGTCAGGGGTAATGGGGTGAAGGCAGGAGAATGGGGTTGAGAGATAAAGATAGATGAGCCATGATTGAACGGCAGAGTAGACTTGATGGGCCAAATGGCCTAAATCTGCTCCTAGAAAATATGAACCTATGGAGGGATATGGATCAGTTGCAGATGGAGGAGGTTAGTACAACTTCATCGTAGTTGGGGGCTGAAGGGCCCGAGGAACGGCACGGTGGCGCAGCAGTAGAGTTGCTGCCTCACAGCACCGGTGACCCGGGTTCAATCCTGACTACGGGTGCTGTCTGTACGGAGTTTGCACGTTCTCCCCATGATCTGCGTGGGTTTTCTCCGGGTGCTCCGGTTTCCTTCCACACTCCAAGGACGTAGAGATTTCTTCCTTAGTGTGCGGGGTGATCGCTGGTCAGCATGGGCTAGGTGGGCAGAAGGGCCTGTTTCCGCTCTGTATCCCTAAACTAAACGCCATCAGTCTGAAGAAGGGTCTCGACCCGAAACGTCACCCATTCCTTCTTTCCGGAGACGCTGCCTGTCCCGCTGAGTTACTCCGGCAATCCGTGTCTATCTTTGTGTTAAACTAAACTAAACCTGTTCCTACGCTGTACTTCCGCACTGTAGAACATGTTCTTTGTTCAAAATAACTCTGAAACTGTTTGGCACACAAGCCAGACATGGTTTATAACTGAGTTTTGTTTGTAATACATGGGAATTCCTTTAACTTCAACCTGATTGTGTTAACAGCAGAGATATTCGCTGGAAATCAAATACCTAATCCAATAATTCTATTTATATCAATAACTTCTCCGCAAATCAGCCATCACTTTTTAATAAAATGCGAGGTTGTCACTATAAGTATTGTGATCCAGATTACCGGAGGATTATAAAAATATTCCTTTGTTTGAAAAAAATGTTGAAAATGTATCCACTAAAGTGACAATAGACAATGGGTGCAGGAGTAGGCCATTCGGCCCTTCGAGCCAGCACAGTCATTCACTGTGATCATGGCTGATCATCCACAATCAGTACCCCGTTCCTGCCTTCTCCCCATATCCCCTGACTCCGCTATCTTTAAGAGCCCTATCTAACTCTCTCTTCAAAGTATCCAGAGAATTGGCCTCCACCGCCTTCTGAGGCAGAGAATTCCACAGACTCACTACTCTCTGGGTGAAAAAGTTTTTCCTCATCTCCGTTCTAAATGGCTTATCCCTTATTCTTAAACTGTGGCCCCTGGTTCTGGGCTCCCCCAACATCGGGAACATGTTTCCTGCCTCTAGCGTGTCCAATCCCTTAATAATCTTACATGTTTCAATAAGATAGCCTCTCATCCTAAATTCTAGAGTATACAAGCCCAGCTGCTCCATTCTATCAACATATGACAGTCCCGCCATCCCGGGAATTAACTTTGTGAACCTACGCTGCACTCCCTCAATAGCAAGAATGTCCTTCCTGAAATTTGGAGACCAAAACTGCACACAATACTCCAGGTGTGGTCTCACTAGGGTCCTGTACAACTGCAGAAGGACCTCTTTGCTCCTATGCTCAATATGATGAGCGTTTGACAGCACTGGGCCTCTACTCGCTGGAGTTTAGAAGGTTGAGGGGGGACCCTCATTGACAATTTGCAATTAACTTGCAAAACTGCACGTCTTTGGAGTGTGGGAGGAAACCGGAGCATTTGACACCCGGAGAAAACCCACGCAGGTCACGGGGAGAACGTGCAAACTCCGTACAGACAGCACCCGTGGTCGGGCTTGAACCTGGGACTCTGGCGCCGTGAGGCAACATCTCTACCGCTGCGCCACCGTGCCGCCCATGTTGTTGGGGGAAGCCCAATAAGAAAGAATAGCAACACAAATATTAAACATAATGTTTCTGCCAAAAACTCTCAGCTTGCAAAAAAAGATATTGGAACCATCTAAATAACTAAAGGAACTCTAAGAATATCTTGTTTGAGAAGGAACTGCATATGCTGGAGAAATCGAATGTGGACAAAAATGCGGGAGAAACTCAGCAGGTGAGGCAGCATCTATGGAGCGAAGGAGTAGGTGACGTTTTGGGTCGAGACCCTTCTTCAGACTGGAGATGGGTCTCGACTCGAAACATCACCTATTTCCTTTGCTCCATAGATGCTGCCTCACCCGCTGAGTTTCTCCAGCATTTTTGTCTACCGCCAAGAATATCCTTCAGCCTTCCACAGAGGCACATGGTATTAAATTTAGAGAAGACAAAAAATAACAAAGGAATGGTGTTTGGATCGAGCTGTATCCTAAAGATTCCGTAACCAGTTTGCCAGGAAACGTTGTGCAGAGATCAGGAAGGATTTTGTAAGCTGTAGAGAAAAGCTGCCAATTTGCAGATAATTGGCCTGCGATCTGTTTGATCAGTAATTTAACAATTGTATCTCAACAAAAACAAGAAACAAAAAATGAGCAAAAATTTGCATATCGCACTGAATAATCTGATTGCTTGGCCAAAGTTTGAGGAATTCTCTGCCTCAGAGGGCGGTGGAGGCCGGTTTAGTTTAGAGATACAGCGCGGAAAGAGGCCCTTCGGCCCACCGGGTCCGCGCCGACCAGCGATCCCCGCACACTAACACCATCCTACACCCACTAGGGACATTTTTTACATTTATACCAGGCCAATTGACCTACAAACCTGCACGTCTTCGGGGTGTGGGAGGAGACTGAAGATCTCGGAGAAAACCCATGCAGGTCACGGGGAGAACGTGCAAACTCCGTACAGACAGCACCCGTAGTCGGGATCGAACCAGGGTCTCTGGCGCTGCATTCGCTGTAAGGCAGCAACTCTACCGCTGCTCCACTGTGGCCGCCCATACTTTCAAGAGAGAGCTAGATAGGGCTCTTAAAGATAGCGGAGTCAGGGGATATGGGGAGAAGGCAGGAACGGGGTACTGATTGGGGATGATCAGCCATGATCACATTGAATGGTGGTGCTGGCTCGAAGGGCCGAATGGCCTACTCCTGCACCTATTATCTATTGTCCGATGTCAAAGGTTCCAATTGGTGAATGTGTGCCAATATAGTTTAAAGTTTAGTGTGGTTTAGAAGTACGGACCCTTCAGCCCATCGAGTCGATGCCGACCATCGATCACCCTTTCACACTAGTTGTATGTTACCCCCCCCCCCCTCCACACACACTGTCATCCACTCCCTACACACTAGGGACAGTTTACATCGGGCCAATAAACCTCCAAACCTGCATGGCTTTGGGATGTGGGAGGAAACAGGTAGAGCGTGCAAACTCCACACAGACAGTACCCGAGGTCAGGATCCAACCCGGGTCTCTGGCGCTGTGAGGCAACTGCTCTACCAGCTGCACCACTGTGATCTTGGTGCATATTCAGTAGATAAGGAAACATTTCAGGCTGTTTGGAATTTTGTGGAATGGAACTGGAAGGTGTTGCTGTTTGTACTTGAAAATATCTTCCTTTAAATTCAAGACGCAGATGCTGCCAGTGTGGCTAGTAATTACTGCTCACTGTTTAATTGCTCTTGTAAAGGATGGCACGGTGGCACAGTGGTAGAGTTGCCACCTTACAGCACCAGAGGCCCGGGTTCGATCCCGACTACGGGTGCTGTCTGTACTGAATGTGGATGATCAGCCATGATCACAGTGAATGGCAGTGCTGGCTCGAAGGGCCGAATGGCCTACGCCTGCACCTATTGTCTGTTGTCTATTCTCCCCGTGACCCGCGTGGGGTTTTCTCCGGGATCTCCGGTTTCCCCCCACACTCCAAAGACGTACAGGTTTGTCGGTTTAATTGGCTCGGTATAAATGGTAAAATTGTCCCCAGTGTGTGTGTGTGTGTGTGTGTGTGTGTGTGTGTGTGTGTGTGTGTGTGTGTGTGTGTGTGTGTGTGTGTGTGTGTGTGTGTGTGTGTGTGTGTGTGTGGGATGGTGTTAGTGTGCGGGGATCGCTGGTCGGCACAGACTCGGCGGGCCGCAGGGCCTGTTTCCGCACTGTAGCTCTCAAACTAAAACGAAAAAAAAACTAATGGGAAGCAAAAGGCTGTGTTCTCAAACCACCTCCATGGGATGAATTTGAGACTTGGTAATTGTATAAAACAGCAGCTGACTGTGCCCAGAGCACCCTTAGATCTGAAATAATTTGTCTAGCATTGAAGCCACCTTAGTAACATCATTCCTGGCACATTCCTAGTTTCTGGTTCCAGTGCAGTTAGATCTCTGCATATCTCTGACTATAAAGGAACGACCTATCATTATTTTTTCAGTGTGTAACAAGAACATCTTGTTACTAACAGGCAACGAAACTTCACGCTTTAAGAGTCAAGTGGGTATGTAGTTTTAACGCTGAGAGATTTCTGCTGGGACTCAGTGTCTTTGGGGTGAGTTTCTGATGCAGCAAAGTCAAATAGAAGTGAGACTGTTTGAATATATTTAACTTGAGTAGCATTCAAATTCCACTTGACTTCCCCACCTGTTCTAGACAAGACCATCTGTACAATTGCACAAACAGAGCGAGTCTTGTTGTGCATACAAAGGGGTCCTTTGCACTAACACACTGTAAATGATGGGTTGAAAGATACAGCGTGGAAACAGGCCCTTCAGCCCACCGACTCCATGCCGACCATCGATCACCCGTTCACACGAGTGCTGTGTAATCACACTTTCTCATCCACTCCCCACACGTTTAAGGGCATGTCATAGACATAGACATAGAAAATAGGTGCAGGAGTAGGCCGTTCGGCCCTTCGAGCCTGCACCGCCATTCAATATGATCATGGCTGATCATCCAACTCAGTATCCTGTACCTGCCTTCTCTCCATACCCCCTGATCCCTTTAGCCACAAGGGCCACATCTAACTCCCTCTTAAATATAGCCAATGAAATGGCCTCAACTACCTTCTGTGGCAGAGAGTTCCAGAGATTCACCACTCTCTGTGTGAAAAATGTTTTCCTCATCTCGGTCCTAAAGGATTTCCCCTTTATCCTTAAACTGTGACCCCTTGTCCTGGACTTCCCCAACATCGGGAACAATCTTCCTGCATCTAGCCTGTCCAACCTCTTAAGAATTTTGTGAGTTTCTATAAGATCCCCCCTCAATCTTCTAAATTCTAGCGAGTACAAGCTGAGTCTATCCAGTCTTTCTTCATATGAAAGTCATGCCATCCCAGGAAGCAGTCTGGCGAACCTTCTCTGTACTCCCTCTATGGCAAGAATGTCCTTCCTCAGATTAGGAGACAAAAACTGTACGCAATATTCCAGGTGTGGTCTCACCAAGACCCTGTACAACTGCAGTAGAACCTCCCTGCTCCTATACTCAAATCCTTTTGCTATGAATGCTAACATGCCATTCGCTTTCTTCACTGCCTGCTGCACCTGCATGCCTACTTTCAATGACTGGTGTACCATGACACCCAGGTCTCGTTGCATCTCCCCTTTTCCTAATCGGCCAAGAAATGGGTGACGTTTCAGGTCGAGACCCTTCTTCAGACTCAAATGTGTTTTACGCATCAGAATGAAAAGCTGAAAATAATGCAGAAGGAAACATAACCATTTTAGTGGCAGCAAAGGGCCTGGTGCCTGAATGCTGATGGTGCCAATAAAACAGACACCCCAGTGGTATCAACAATGACTTCTCTAACTTCAAATAACTCTTGCTTTCCATCTCTCTCTCTCCATCCCTCCCTTTTCCCAGTTCCCCCCCCATCACCCTTTCCTTCTCTCCAGGGATGCTGCCCGTCCCACTGAGTTACTCCAGCATTTTGTGTCTATCTTCGGTTTAAACCAGCATCCGCAGTCCCTTCCTGCACATTCTCAATTTGCAAGATGGATTTTAAACGTGGCAACAGCTGATTTATCATTTCAATTGGCCATTGCTGCATGACCTCTCCAGAAACTGATATGAAGAATGTCAATGCTTACAAACGGCCTCTAACACAACACAAGTGTTGAGCAGCCTCTGATAGATGAAGGAAGGCTATTGGTGATACTTACTGGTAATATAGTACCACGCAAGGCTCAAATGCAGCTTATTCCACCCCCACCCCCCTCCCCTAGAAGTAGAATTAATTTTCTTGAAACTAATCCCCCTGTCCCACTTAGGAAACCTGAACGGAAACCTCTGGAGACTTTGCGCCCCACCCAAGGTTTCCGGGCGGTTCCCGGAGGTTTTTTGTCAGTCTCCCTACCTGCTTCCACTACCTGCAACCTCCGGCAACCACCTGCAACCTCCGGGAACCGCACGGAAACCTTGGGTGGGTGCGCAAAGTGTCCAGAGATTTCCGTTCAGGTTTCCTAAGTGGGACAGGGGCATATGGTGGCGCAGCGGTAGAGTTGCTGCCTCACAGCGCCAGAGACCTGGGTTCGATCCTGACTACGGCTGCTCTCTGTGTGTTCTCCCTGTGACCGTGTGGGTTTTCTCTGGGTGCTCCGGATTCCACCCACACTCCAAAGACCTACAGGTTTGCAGTTTAATTGGCTGTGGTAATTCGGTAATGGTAAAATTGTCTCTAGTGTGTAGGAACGTGCTGCGGACTCGGTGGGCCGAAGGGCCTGTTTCTACACTGTATTTAAAAACCTAATCTAAGATAAGGGGGAGCATAAAAGCACCCATTGAAAAATACTATGGTGATACAGTTGAGCTGCTACCTTGTAGCTCCAGCCACCAGAGTTCGATCCTGACCTTGGGTGCTGTCTATGTGGAGTTTGCACGTTCGCCCTATGACTTAATGGGTTTCAATAGACAATTGATAAAAGACAATAGAGAATAGGTGCATGAGTAGGCCATTCGGCCCTTTGAGCCAGCAACGCCATTCAATGTGATCATGGCTGATCATCTCCAATCAGTACCCTGTTCCTGCCTTCTCCCCATATCCCCTGACTCAGCTATCTTTAAGAGTCCTATCTAGCTCTCTCTTGAAAGCATCCAGAGAACCTGCCTCCACCGCCCTGTGAGGCAGAGAATTTCACAGACTCACAACTGAAAATGTGAGAAAAAGTGTTTCCTCATCTCCGTTCTAAATGGCTTACTGCTTATTCTTAAACTGTGGCCCCTGGTTCTGGACTCCCCCAACATCGGGAACATGTTTCCTGCCTCTAGCGTGTCCAAACCCTTAATAATCTTATATGTTTCAATAAGATATCCTCTCATCCTTCTAAACTCCAGAGTGTACAAGCCCAGCCGCTCCATTCTCTCAGCATATGACAGTCCCATCCCGGGAATTCCTCTGTGGGGCCCTAGGTTTCCCCAGTATCTCAAAGATTGGTTGGCTGTTTGAGAACTGTAAACAACTCCCTTGGCGTGTGGGTGGGTCGCAGAATTTGGGAGGAATTGGAGGCTTGGCGATCGTTTCGCCGAACACCTCCGCACGGTCCGCATTAACCAACCTGACCTCCCGGTGGCTCAGCATTTCAACTCCCTCTAACCATTCCGTATCCGACCTCTCTGTCCTGGGTCTCCTCCATGGCCAGAGCGAGCACCACCGGAAATTGGAGGAACAGCACCTCATATTCCGCCTGGGGAGTCTGCATCCTGGGGGCATGAACATTGAATTCTCCCAATTTTGCTAGCCCTTGCTGTCTCCTCCCCTTCCTATCTCTCCCTCAGCCCTCGGGCTCCTCCTCCTCCTTTTTCCTTTCTTCTCCCTGCCCAACCCCCCACCCCCCATCAGTCAGAAGAAGGGTTTCGGCTCGAAACGTTGCCTATTTCCTTTGATCCATTGATGCTGCTGCACCCGCTGACTTTCTCCAGCATTTTTGTGTACGTCCAAAATCAGTACCCCGTTCCTGCTTTTTCCCCATATCCCTTGATTCCTTTAGCCCTAAGAGCTATATCTAACTCTCTTGAAAGCATCCAGTGAATCTTCCTCCACTGCCTTCTGTAGCATAGAATTCCACAGATTCACAACTCTCTGGGTGAAAAAGTGTTTCCACATCTCAGTCCTAAATAACCAACCCCTTATTCTTAAACTGTGACCCCTGGTTCTGGACTCCCCCAACATGGGGAACATTTTCCCTGCATCTAGTCTGTTCAATCCTTTAAGAATTTTATATGTTTCTGTAAGATCTCCTCTCATCCTTCTAAATTCCAGCGAATACAAGCCCTTTGGCCCACCGAGTCCGAGCCTACCAGCAATCTGCTGACTGGATAGCATGTAACAAAAGCTTTTCACGGTACCTCGGTACACGTGACAATAAACTAAACTTAAAACCCCATACACTAGCACTATCTCAAGTCAAGTCAAGTTGATTCGTCACATACACATACGAGATGTGCAGTGAAATGAAAAGTGGCAATGCTCGCGGACTTTGTGCAAAAAGACAAACAAACAAACAACCACACAAACTACAAACAGAATGGAACAGAATCACATATTCTTTTACATATTATATATTGTGGGCGGAAGGAAAAAGGGGAAGAAACCGCAATTTAAAAAAAAAATCGCTTTTCACTGTACCTCAGTACACGCGACCATAAACTGACCCTACAAACCTGTGTGATCCCACACTGAATCATGGAACATGCCAAAACAAAACTGCCCTGAAACGTATTATCATCTACTTTTTGTGCTGATCGATCTTGACATTCAGGTTTGAAGGAAGCATGCATTGATTTTTCCAAGATGCTCCAGAATTGCAATTTGGATTCCAATACAATTTGGAAAGAAGAGAATATATTATATTAACAACTTGAAATAGGTTGTCGTGGACAATCTGACAAGGCTGATTGGACTGGCCTTGACTGCTGTCAGAAATAGAAACTGATTGTATTCTGGTGCTAATTGTAAAATGTTTTCTGGTCCATAATGGGAAAAAAATGAGATTAGAAAATGGAAGTTAATTCCCCGAGGCGCTGGTGCCTGCACATGTCAAGAGTTTGTCAGGAGATGAGTTCGGGTGGCTGGGTGGCGCAGCGGTAGAGTTGCTGCCTCACAGCACCAGAGACCCGGGTTCCATCCTGACTACTCTCTGCTGAGTTTGTACATTCTCCCCACAAATTTTCTCCAGGTGCTGCGGTTTGCTCCCGCATCCCAAAGATGTGCAAGTAAGTAGGTCAGTTGTCTTTTGTGACACTCTTCCCGAATGTGTCGGATAGAACTGGTGCGCTGGTGCCGATCGCTGGTCGGCGCGGACTCGGTGGGCCGAAGGGCCTGTTTCCGCGCTGTATCTCTCAACAAAACTGAAGTAAATCAAGTAAATCAAGTACGGAGAATGTATCATGTTAACATATATTTGGCACCTGTAAAAAGGTACCACTGTATTGTACCTACTTCTAATAAAAATAAAATAAAAAAATAAAATAATTAAATAAAAAGTAAATCTGAGCAATTTCCATCGAGACATTTCATTCCTGGTTTTGGTCTCAGAAAAAAGGCAGGAATGTCAACACTCCATCCAGCGCAGCCTGCCGGCTTTGGAAGCCGCGGTCTCCGGTAAGGAGGCGGCCGTTCCAGGGTTCCCATGCCGCTGTGAGGATTCTCCCGACGCCGGAGAACCATCATCCGGCGAGAACGGCCTGGAACATCGGGCCTCCGTAAAGGCAACTGCGGAGGCCTCAATAGGCCCGACTATGGGTGGACATGGGATGGGGACTGGACCTTGTGCCTTCCCTCATAATGGGAACCATTGTGGGGGGGGGATGTTTTTTTATGTTTAAATCTCTTTATTATTGTTATGTGTGTATTCTTTTTTTTTATATGCTGCACTGGCAAGAAGCATTTCACTACACCTATGGTGTATGTGACCAATAAATAACCTTTCAACCTTTGAACTCCTGAGCTGTGGTCTAATCTCTTCTCTGTATCTGTTTCCATCGCTTTGACTTCCCTCCAGTGAGTTTCTAAGTACGGTCGGTCCATTGTAGGTCAGTAATGCAGTTTGGGGTACAGTACCTGGTCTCCAGGGGCACGTTGCTGTTGAGGACCCAGCTATCCTGTAGCTGGACAGACTCCGGCGTGGTGGGCAGATCGTTGGGGGCCATCGACGGAGCGTGGATCTGGTTCCTTCTGTTGGTCAAGGAGTTCCTGTTGAGGGAGTTGGCGGAGGAGTGGTGGTGAGAGAGGGTGTGGTTGTGCGGAGGAGGCAGAGGTGGTCGCAGCGTGGACTGGCTGTGGTGGTTCGGGGGGCCTGCGGAGAGAGGAAGTAAAGAGCGCCGTTAAACACACACGCTTACCCGACACACTTAGCTCCGTTTATTTTAGTTTTCGTCACGTGGATCACGGTACAGAGAAAAGCTTTTGCACGCCTGCTATCCAGGCCACACGTAGCGTCATAGAGTCACACAGCGTGGAAAGAGGCCCTTCGGCCCAACTTGCCCATGCTGACCGACCAACATGTCCCATCTACACTGGTCCCATTTAGAGTCAATAGACAATAGGTGCAGGAGTACACCCTTCAAGCCAGCACCGCCATTCAATATGATCATGGCTGATCATCCACAATCAGTATTCAAGAAGGAGCTGCAGATGCTGGAAAATCGAAGGTACACAAAAAAGCTGGAGAAACTCAGCAGATGCAGCAGCATCTATGGAGCGAAGGAAATGGGCACCCGCTGAGTTTCTCCAGCTTTTTTGTGTACCATCCACAATTAGTACCCCGTTCCTGCATTCTTCCCATATCCCCTGAGTCATAGAGTGATACAGTGTGGAAACAGGCCCTTCGGTCCAACTTGCCCACACCGACCAACGTGTCCCATCTACACTAGGCCCACCTGCCTGCATTTGGCCCCTTATCCCTCCAAGCTTGTCCTATCCATGTACCTGTCTAATTGCTTCTTAAACATTGCGATGGTACCTGCCTCGACTACCTTCTCCGGCAGCTCGTTCCATACACCCACCATCTTTTGTGTGAATCCAATCAAGCCACCCACAGGATAATTGGTTTAACATTCAGTGCAAGATATAACATCAGAGTCTGATTAAAGATAGATCAAAGGTCTCCAATGGTAGGTCAGGATCCCGCAATCCAGCTGATGAGAGGACTGTTCAGTTGCCTGATAACTCCTGTGAAGAAACTGTCCCTGCCTTCTGTAGCTGTGTGTGTTTTCACACCTTTTGCCTGATGGGAGAGGGGAGAAGAGGGAGTGGCCTGGATGAGAGAGGTCCTTGATTATGCTGGCGGCCTTGCCGAGGCAGCGGGAAGTAAACACAAAATACCGGAGTAAGTCAGCGGGAGAGAAGGAATGGGCGACGTTTCGGGTCGAGACTCTTCTTCAGACTCGACCCGAAACATCGCCCATTCCTTCTCTCCAGAGATGCTGCCTCACCCGCTGAGTTACTCCGGCATTTTGTGTCAATACAGCGAGAGATAAAGATGGATTGATTGATCCAGATACAGCAGGGAAACAGGCCCTTCAGCCCGTCTGACAACCGATCGCCCGTTTACGTTAGTTCCACGTTAACTCACTTTCGCATCCACTCCCTACACACGAGGGGCAATTTTACGGAGACCAATTTATATCTGGCAAGCCGCACGACTTTGGGATGCGGGGGGGAAACCGGAGCACCCGGAGGAAACCCACGTGGTCACATTGAGAAACTCCGCGGACAGTTGTACAGGGTCTTGGTGAGACCACACCTGGAGTATTGCGTACAGTTTTGGTCTACTAATCTGAGGAAAGACATTCTTGCCATAGAGGGAATACAGAGAAGGTTCACCAGACTGATTCCTGGGATGTCAGGACATTCATATGAAGAAAGACTGGATGGACTCGGCTTGTACTCGCTAGAATTTAGAAGATTGAGGGGGGATCTTATAGAAACTTACAAAATTCTTAAGGGGTTGGACAGATTAGATGCAGAAGATTATTCCCGATGTTGGGGAAGTCCAGAACAAGGGGTCACAGTTTAAGGATAAGAGGGAAGTCTTTTAGGACCGAGATGAGAAAATAATTTTTTACACAGAGAGTGGTGAATCTGTGGAATTCTCTGCCACAGAAGGTAGTTGAGGCCAGTCCATTGGCTATATTTAAGAGGGAGTTAGATGTGGCCCTTGTGGCTAAAGGGATCAGGGGGTATGGAGAGAAGGCAGGTACTGGATACTGAGTTGGATGATCAGCCATGATCATATTGAATGGCGGTGCAAGCTCGAAGGGCCGAATGGCCTCCTCCTGCACCCATTTTCGATGTTTCTATGTTTTCTATGAGACAGCACCGGTAGTCAGGATCGAACCCAGGACTCTGGCGCCGCGATGCACCAACTCTACCGCTGCGCCACCCTGCTTCCCAAGAGGGGGGGGAAAAAAAATCAGAGGGAAAGTTTAAGTAAAAACTTTTACAAATCTGTGTGACACGTTATCCGGTGGGAAAAGCCGCAGCTAATCACCACCTCTCTCAAATAACGAACGTGTGTCTTCATTAGAACGTTTCTTCCTGGTGATCGAGTCACACAGCGCCACACAACAGCGCGGTACAAGACGTGCTGAGTTCATCCCATTTCGTCCCCACATCTGGAAGCCCACTTCTCAGCTCCGCCACGCTGGGATTTTTCCTCAATTCTAAGCATTTATCTTTTTTTATCCAGATCATCAATAATCGCCTATTTAGGAATTTGTTTCAAGGCAACTACATATCTCGGGGATTCGCGTGACATTGATAAACTGCTGAAGCTTTGCACCTGCGGTTTGTGGCATCTTCAGAACCCCTACGTCTGTTCCCGACTTGTAACAAACGCCGTTTATTCTCCCAGCGCACACACATCCCACCACAGAAGGTGGACAAAAATGCTGGAGAAACTCAGCGGGTGAGGCAGCATCTATGGAGGGAAGGAATAGGCGATGTTTAGGGTCGAGACCCTTCTTCAGACTGATGTGGGGGAGGGGGAGGGGGGGGGGGGGAAGAAGAAAGGAAGAGGCGGAGACAGTGGGCTGAGGGAGAGCTGGGAAGGGGAGGGGAAGGAGGGAGAAAGCAGGGACTACCTGAAATTGGAAGTCAATGTTCATACCGCTGGGGTGTAAACTACCCAAGCGAAATATGAGGTGCTGCTCCTCCAATTTGCGGTGGGACTCACTCTGGTCATGGAGGAGGCCCAGGACAGAAAGGTCGGATTCGAAATGGGAGGGGGAGTTGAAGTGCTGAGCTACCGAAACGTCACCTATTCCTTCTCTCCATAGATGCTGCCTCACCCGCTGAGTTTCTCCAGCATTTTTTGTATACCTTATAGCTTAGTTTCGATAAGTTTAGAATAGTTTAGGTTAGGTTAGTCTAGACTAGGTTAGCTTAGTTTGGTTTAGTTTAGAGATACAGCACGGATATAGGCCCTTCGGCCCACCTGGTCCGCGCCGACCAGCGATCCCCGCAGGGATTTAGATTCTTAGATCACTGGGATCTGTTTTGGGGTAAGGGGGAACTGTACAAAAGGGACGGATTGCATCTTAACAGGTGTGGGACCAGCATTCTGGCAGGCAGGTTTGCCACTGCTACACGGGTGGTTTTAAACTGAATAAGGGGGGTGGGGTGTCGAATGGGATAGTGGAAGATGGAGTTAAAGGGAAAGGGTTTCTTAAATGTGTGAGCGTAGAGACAGAGGGGTGTAAAATGAGGGGAGAAGCAATAGGTAGCAAGGTGAAAAGTAAAAGTGGCAGGCAGACAAAACCAGGGCAAAAATCAAAAAGGGCCACTTTTCAACATAATTGTATAAGGGGTAAGAGTGTTGTAAAAACAAGCCTGAAGGCTTTGTGTCTCAATGCAAGGAGCATTCGTAATAAGGTGGATGAGTTGAATGTGCAGATAGCTATTAATGAATATGATATAGTTGGGATCACGGAGACATGGCTCCAGGGTGACCAAGGCTGGGAGCTGAACATCCAGGGATATTCAATATTCAGGAGGGATAGACAGAAAGGAAAAGGAGGTGGGTAGCGTTGCTGGTTAGAGAGGAGATTAACGCAATGGAAAGGAAGGACATTAGTTTGGAGGATGTGGAATCGATATGGGTAGAGCTGCGAAACACTAAGGGGCAGAAAACGCTGGTGGGTGTTGTGTACAGGCCACCTAACAGTAGTAGTGAAGTTGGAGATGGTATCAAACAGGAAATTAGAAATGCGTGCGACAAAGGTAAAACAGTTATAATGGGTGACTTCAATCTACATATAGATTGGGTGAATCAAATTGGCAGGGGTACTGAGGAAGAGGATTTCTTGGAATGTATGCGGGATAGTTATCTAAATCAACATGTAGAGGAACCAACGAGAGAGCAGGCTATTTTAGACTGGGTATTGAGTAATGAGGAAGGGTTAGTTAGCAGTCTTGTTGTACGTGCCCCCTTGGGCAAGAGTGACCATAATATGGTTGAGTTCTTCATTAGGATGGAGAGTGACATTGTTAATTCAGAAACAATGGTTCTGAACTTAAAGTAAGGTAACTTTGAGGGTATGAGACGTGAATTGGCCAAGATTGACTGGCAATTAATTCTAAAAGGGTTGACGGTGGATATGCAATGGAAGACATTTAAAGACTGCATGGATGAACTACAAAAATTGTTCATCCCAGTTTGGCAAAAGAATAAATCAGGGAAGGCAGTACATCCGTGGATAACAAGGGAAATCAGGGATAGCATCAAAGCGAAGGATGATGCGTACAAATTAGCCAGAAAAGGCAGCATACCGGAGGACTGGGAGAAATTCAGAGACCAGCAGAGGAGGACAAAGGGCTTAATTAGGAAAGGAAAAATAGATTATGAAAGAAAACTGGCAGGGAACATAAAAACTGACTGCAAAAGTTTTTATAGATATGTGAAAAGAAAGAGATTAGTTAAAACAAATGTAGGTCCCTTGCAGTCAGAAACAGGTGAGTTGATCATGGGGAACAAGGATATGGCGGACCAATTGAATAACTGCTTTGGTTCCGTCTTCACTAAGGAAGACATAAATGATCTGCCGGAAATAGCAGGGGACCGCGGGTCAAAGGAGTTGGCGGAATTGAGTGAAATCCAGGTTAGTTGGGAAGTGGTGTTGGGTAAATTGAATGGATTAAAGGCCGATAAATCCCCAGGGCCAGATAGGCTGCATCCCAGAGTACTTAAGGAAGTAGCTCCAGAAATAGTGGATGCATTAGTAATAATCTTTCAAAACTCTTTAGATTCTGGAGTAGTTCCTGAGGATTGGCGGGTAGCAAACATAACCCCACTTTTTAAGAAGGGAGGGAGAGAGAAAACGGGGAATTACAGACCAGTTAATCTAACATCGGTAGTGGGGAAACTGCTAGAGTCAGTTATTAAAGATGGGATAGCAGCACATTTGGAAAGTGGTGAAATCATTGGACAAAGTCAGCATGGATTTACAAAAGGTAAATCATGTCTGACGAATCTTATAGAATTTTTCGAGGATGTAACTAGTAGCGTGGATAGGGGAGAACCAGTGGATGTGGTGTATCTGGACTTCCAGAAGGCTTTCGACAAGGTCCCACATAAGAGATCAGTATACAAACTTAAAGCACACGGCATTGGGGGTTCAGTATTGATGTGGATAGAGTACTGGCTGGCAAACAGGAAGCAAAGAGTAGGAGTAAACGGGTCCTTATCACAATGGCAGGCAGTGACTAGTGGGGTACCACAAGGCTCAGTGCTGGGACCCCAGCTATTTACAATATATATTAATGATCTGGATGAGGGAATTGAAGGCAATATCTCCAAGTTTGCGGATGACACTAAGCTTGGGGGCAGTGTTAGCTGTGAGGAGGATGCTAGGAGACTGCAAGGTGACTTGGATAGGCTGGGTGAGTGGGCAAATGTTTGGCAGATGCAGTATAATGTGGATAAATGTGAGGTTATCCATTTTGGTGGCAAAAACAGGAAAGCAGACTATTATCTAAATGGTGGCCGACTAGGAAAAGGGGAGATGCAGCGAGACCTGAGTGTCATGGTACACCAGTCATTGAAAGTAGGCATGCAGGTGCAGCAGGCAGTGAAGAAAGCGAATGGTATGTTAGCTTTCATAGCAAAAGGATTTGAGTATAGGAGCAGGGAGGTTCTACTGCAGTTGTACAGGGTCTTGGTGAGACCACACCTGGAGTATTGCGTACAGTTTTGGTCTCCAAATCTGAGGAAGGACATTATTGCCATAGAGGAGGTTCACCAGACTGATTCCTGGGATGACAGGACTGTCTTATGAAGAAAGACTGGATAGACTTGGTTTATACTCTCTAGAATTTAGGAGATTGAGAGGGGATCTTATAGAAACTTATAAAATTCTTAAGGGGTTGGACAGGCTAGATGCAGGAAGATTGCTCCCGATGTTGGGGAAGTCCAGGACAAGGGGTCACAGCTTAAGGATAAGGGGGAAATCCTTTAAAACCGAGATGAGAAGAACTTTTTTCACACAGAGAGTGGTGAATCTCTGGAATTCTCTGCCACAGAGGGTAGTCGAGGCCAGTTCATTGGCTATATTTAAGAGGGAGTTAGATGTGGCCCTTGTGGCTAAAGGGATCAGGGGGTATGGAGAGAAGGCAGGTACAGGATACTGAGTTGGATGATCAGCCATGATCATATTGAATGGCGGTGCAGGCTCGAAGGGCCGAATGGCCTACTCCTGCACCTAATTTCTATGTTTCTATGTTTCTATTAGCACCATCCTACACCCACTAGGGACATTTTTATTTACATTTACACCAAGCCAATTAACCTACAAACCTGTACATCTTTGGAGTGTGGGAGGAAACCGAAGATCTCGGAGAAAACCCACACGGGGAGAACGTACAAACTCCGTACAGACAGCGCCCGTAGTCGGGATCGAACCTGGGTCTGTGGCACTGTGAGGCAGCAACTCTACCGCTGCGCCACCGTGCCGCCATCTGGAGTGGGAAACTGCTGTCTGTAAATGAGTGAACCTCTTCATTTCATTCTTTCATGGGACGTGGCTATTGCTAGAAACGCCAGCCATTCATGGAGCTCACACAGCCTGGGCCTACGCTATCTATTAAGTCTTTTCAGGTAATAGCCCTGTCCCACTGTACGAGTTCATTCCAAGAGCTCTCCCGAGCTTTTTAAAAATCGCAGTAAGCACGGAAAATGTACGTAGCGGGTACGTCGGAGCTCGGGGACGTCTCTTCGCGGCTCGTAACGCTAACGGCAGGTACTCGGGAAGACTCGCTAAACGCAGGTAAGCACGGGAAGACTCGTGAAGATTTTTCAACATGTTGAAAAATGTCCACGAGAGCCCCGAATACCGACGAGCGGCCATTACCGTAAATCTCCGAGTTCGAATCAGGGCAAACTCGGGAGAACTCGTACCGTGGGACAGGGGGTTTAAGTTATTCTCTTATTGACTATTTTGCTTTGAGCAAGCTTTGCCAAAACAGGTTTGTCGAGTCGAATTGCAGGACTAGGCTTCACTTATCAGCCATTGTCGTGGCAAATGTGTCGGAGCCAGATTACAGTCACTTGTATCTGTCAACTGGAGTACATGATGCCGTGATAATAAACAGCAGGCTGAGAAATAAAACGCAATCAACGTTTCCATAGGCCTGAAAATGACATTTTTTCCACATCAATGCACTTTGCATTCTGAGACATCTTTCGATCACATTGGCTGCATGCGGAGGGTGGTACAACTTGAGTCATCTGAAGCAGCATGTTTGTCAATGAGGAGGCAGCTTCTGACAGATGCCAGCTGTGATGCTTTTCATGAATTTATTAGCAGGAATGTTGATTGAATTAGTTGGAAGATTAAAACACAGAAACAGGCCCTTCGGCCCACCGAGTCCGTGCCGGCCCGTGATCCCTGCAATATCCTGCACCCACTCATTTACAACTTGTTGAAGAAGGAACTGCAGATGCTGGAAAATCGAAGGTAGACAAAAGTGCTGGGGAAACTCAGCGGGTGCAGCAGCATCTATGGAGCGAAGGAAATAGGCAACGTTTCGGTCCGAAACCCTTCCGGGTTTCGGTCCGAAACGTTGCCTATTTCCTTCTGAGTTTCGGCCCGAAACGTTGCCTATTTCCTTCTGAGTTTCGGCCCGAAACGTTGCCTATTTCCTTAGCTCCATAGATGCTGCTGCACCCGCTGAGTTTCTCCAGCACTTTTTTCTCATTTACAACTTTACCGAAGCCAATCAACGTGCGGACCTGCACGTCTTTGGAGTGTGGAAGGAAACCGGAGCACCCGGAGAAAAACCCACGCAGGTCACAAGGACAACGTGCAAACTCCACACAGATAGCGCCCGTAGTCAGGATCAAACCCGAGTTATTTTCTCGATCAGTTTAATTGTAAGTGGATGGGATGCATTAAGTTAGATTGAGCCACCTGTCTGTCTGGAGTAGGGTTGATGCTTAGTTTAGTTTAGAGATATAGCGCGGAAACAGGCCCTTCGGCCCACCGAGTCCGCGCCGACCAGCGATCACCACGTATACAAGCACTATCCTACACACTATCAACAATTTACAATTTTAACCAGAGCCAATTAACCTACACACCTGTTTAAGAAGGAACTGCAGATGCTGGAAAATCGAAGGTGGACAAAAATGCTGGAGAAACTCAGCGGGTGAGGCAGCATCTATGGAGCGAAGGAAATAGGCAACGTCGCCTATTTCCTTCGCTCCATAGATGCTGCCTCACCCGCTGAGTTTCTCCAGCATTTTAACCTACAAACCTGTACCTCTTTGGAGTGCGGGAGGAAACCGGAGCACCCGGAGAAAACCCATGCAGGTCACGGGGAGAACGTACAAACTCCGTACAGACAGCGCCCGTGGTCAGGATGGAACCTGGGTCTCTGGCGCCGTGAGGCAGCAACTCTACCGCTGCCCCCAACCGCTTTGCTCCATCACAAAATGTATCTCAAATCTTCATCCAATTTCATTGAGATCGTCCCAGCTTCCACCACTCTCACCGGCAGATGACCATGCCATCACTGCTTGCAGTTTGGTTTCATTTGTTAGTTTAGACAATAGACAATAGACAATAGACAATAGGTGCAGGAGTAGGCCATTCGGCCCTTCGAGCCAGCACCGCCATTCAATGTGATCATGGCTGATCATCCCCAATCAGTACCCCGTTCCTGCCTTCTCCCCATGTCCCCTGACTCCGTTATTTTAAAACACATTTTATTTAAAAGACCTTGTTTCCTGGTTCGATAAATTCAGATTGTTTTGCCACGAAAGATAAGACAACTCAGACACATCCGTGTGAAAACTACAAGGATTAAAAATTTGACAGCCGTGAGCGCATAGCTACGAAATTATCAATAAAATAGGTATTACATATGGTGACTATCTGATGTTTTATTACAGTCATATTACTTCAAGTTTGCAGGAACATTTGCCTGAACTCTTTTTCAGGTCATCTCACATTCTACGCAGGCTCTGAACTAATTTTACAATGCAATTCAATTTGTTCTTGAAGCTACAGATCTTTTCATAACCAGATCTTAAATCACAGGGTGATAGAGGCATAGAGTGATACAGTGTGGAAACAGGCCCTTCAGCCCAACTTGCCCACACCGGCCAACATGTCCCAGCTACACTAGTCCCACCTGCCCCGCGTTTGGTCCATATCCCTCCAAGCCTGTCCTATCCATGTACCTGTCCAAATGTTTCTTAAACGTTGCGATAGTCCCAGCCTCAACTACCTCCTCCGGCAGCTCGTTCCATACACCCACCACCCTTTGTGTGAAAAAGTTACCCCTCAGGTTCCTATTAAATCTCCCCCCCACCTCACTTTAAACCGATCTATTCCTCTCGTGATATTTGGAGGGATTGGACAAATGACATTTCAGGTTGCAACCCTTCTTCAGATTGATTGTAGTTGGGGGGGGGAAAGAAAGCTGGAGAAAGGAGGTGGGGGCAGGACAAAGACTGGCGAGTGATGGGTGGATACAGGGATATTAGATCTTTTCCCCTTCATCTTAAACCTATGTCCTCTGGTCCTTGATTCCCCTACTCTGGGCTAGAGATTCTGTGCATCAACCCGATCTATTCCTCTCTGATTTTATACACTGATAATTTTATATACGATAATTTATTTTGTCTGTGGAGTGATGAGCTCTTTGGTCCCATTGTGCAGATCACTGGGATATCATAATTCAGAATTGCCAACCCACAGCTAAATGATGGACAGGGAATCAGCTTACTATCATGTCCCATTGTATGCACGTTTGACAATGCAGCGCTCAGTTTTGCACTAAAGTGTAAAACCCCTGTCGCACGGTACGAGTTCATTCCAAGAGCTCTCCCGAGTTTTCCCTGATTCGAACTCGGAGAATTACGGTAATGGCCACTCGCAGGTACTCGGGGCTCTCGTGGACATTTTTCAACATGTTGAAAAATCTTCACGAGTCTTCCCGTGCTTACCTGCCGTTAGCGAGTCTTCCCGAGTACCTGCCGTTAGCGTTACGAGCCGCTAAGAGACGTCCCCGAGCTCCGACGTACCCGCTACGTACATTCTCCGTGCTTACCACGAGTTTGATTTTTTTTTAAACTCGGGAGAGCTCTTGGATGAACTCGTACCGTGGGACAGGGCTTTTTGATTGTGTGTGTGCAGGAAGGAACTGCAGATGCTGGTTTACTCAGCGGGACAGGCAGCATCTCTGGAGAGAAGGCATGGGTGGCGTTTCAGGTCGAGACCCTTCCTTAGTGAAAATTATTTTTACGTGCTAGCCAGTCAGTGGGATGACAATACATGACAACAATCGGGACAAATACATGATAAAGGGAATAAAGTGGTTAACGTTTTGTGCAAGTCCAATAACATCCGATCAAAGATAGTCCGAGGATCTACAATGAGATAGATAGTAGCTCAGGACTGCTCTCTAGTTGGTGGTAGGATGGTTCAGTTGCCTGATAACAGCTTCGAAGAAATGCTGGAATAACTCAGCAGGACTGAAGAAAGGTTTCGACCCGAAAAGTCAGCCATTCCTTCTCAGCAGAAGCTGCCTGTACCACTGAGTTACTGTCAGTTGCTGCCTCAAAAAGGCAGCCAGCATCATCAGAGACCCACACCACCCTGGCCACACACTCATCTCACCACTGCCATCGGGAAGAAGGTACAGGAGCCTGAAAACTGTAAGGTCCAGGATCAGGAACAGCCTCTTCCCTACACCTCCGCTCAGTCCGCAATAACCTACCTGACCTCCCGGTGGCTCAGCACTTCAACTCCCCCTCCCATTCCCAATCCGACCTCTCTGTCCTGGGTCTCCTCCATTGCCAGAGTGAGCAACACCGGAAATTGGAGGAACAGCACCTCATATTCCGCCTGGGTTGCTTGCGTCCGGATGGCATGAACGTTGAATTCTCCCAGTTTTGCTAGCCCTTGCTGTCTCCTTCCCTTCCTTAACCCTCGAGCTGTCTCCTCCCATCCCCCCGCCCTCGGGCTCCTCCTCCTCCTCCCTTTTTCCTTCCTTCTCCCCCCCCACCCCCCATCAGTCTGAAGAAGGGTTTCGGCCCGAAACGTCGCCCATTTCCTTCGCTCCATAGATGCTGCTGCACCCGCTGAGTTTCTCCAGCATTTTTGTGTACCTTCGATCTTCCAGCATCTGCAGTTCCTTCTTGAACTCTTCCTTACAGCCATCAGGCTATTAAACACAACACCAAATAAGCTCTGAACTACAACAGATTATTATTGTTATTGCACTGTTATTGTTTATTTATTGAGTATGTGTGCATGTGTATATAGACACACACTGGACTTTTTTTCTTCTCCCGTTCTATATTATGTTTACATATTCTGTTGTGCTGCAGCAAGCAAGAATGTCATTGTCCTATCTGGGACACATGACTCTTGACTTGACTAGGGTGGGGGAGGAGGGGGATACAAGGGCTAGTTGAAATTAGAAAAATCAACACCCCCTGATGTACAAGATGTAGTTAAAGTTGCATCCGCTGAAACAATTTTATTCCTGGGATGTCCACGACAAATATCATTGGTGCATTATGACTGCAAGGAGCAGCTGATTGCACACACAATGCCCAAAGGGCTGACCGTGTTAAAGAAATGTAAAACACAAAGTAACTCAGCGGGTCAGGCAGCATCTGTGGAGAACATGGATAGGTGACGTTTCACAGAGTGCTGGAGTAACTCAGCGGGTCAGGCAGCATCTGAGGAGAACATGGATAGGTGACGTTTCACAGAGTGCTGGAGTAACTCAGCGGGTCAGGCAGCATCTGTGGAGAACATGGATAGGTGACGTTTCACAGAGTGCTGGAGTAACTCAGCGGGTCAGGCAGCATCTGTGGAGAACATGGATAGGTGACGTTTCGAGTCGGCACTCTTGAGATTTGAGATTTTTGATACGGTCCAGTCTTATGCGCCTACCTACATTATGATACCTGGCCATTTATTTTTAAACATGCTCTGCAAAACCTGCCATGAGTCGGGACGGCACAGCCTCTTTCTCAGCGCCAGAAACCCAGCTTTCATCCTGGCCTCAGGCGCTGTCTGTGTGGAGTATGCACGTTCTCCCCATGACTGCGTGGGTTTCCTCCGGGTGACAATAGACAATAGGTTCAGGCGTAGGCCATTCGGCCCTTTGAGCCAGCACCACCATTCACTGTGATCATGGCTGATCATCCACAATCAGTACCCCGTTCCTGCCTTCTCCCCATATCCCCTGACTCCGCTATCTTTAAGAGCTCAGAGGCCGGTTCTCTGGATACTTTCAAGAGAGAGCAAGATAGGCTTCTTGAAGATAGCGTAGTCAGGGGATATGGGGAGAAGGCAGGATCGGGGTACTGATTGTGGATGATCAGCCATGATCACATTGAATGGAGGTGCTGAATTGAAGGGCCGAATGGCCTACTCCTGCACCTATTGTCTATTGTCACTGCCTTCTGAGGACGAGAATTCCACAGATTCACAACCCTCTGTGTGAAAAAGCTTTTCCTCATCTCTGTTCTAAATGGCTTACCCCTTATTCTTAAAACTGTGGCCCCTAGTTCTGGACTCCCCCAACATCGGGAACATGTTTCCTGCCTCTAGTCTGTCCAAACCTTTAATAATCCTATATGTTTCAATAAGATACCCTCTCATCCTTCTAAACTCCAGAGTGTACAAGCCCAGCCGCTCCATTCTCTCAGCATATGACAGTCTCGCCATCCCGGGAATTAACCTTGTAAACCTACGCTGCACTCCCTCAATAGCAAGAATGTCCTTCCTCAAATTAGGGGACCAAAACTGCACACAATACTCCAGGTGTGGTCTCACTAGGGCTCTGTACAACTGCAGAAGGACCTCTTTGCTCTGGATTCCTCCCACATCCCAAATACATGTGTGTTTGTAGCTTAATCAGCCCTCGGGAGATTGCCCCCTAGTGTGCAGGGAGTGGATGAGAAAGTGGGATAGCATAGAACTATTGTGAACAAATTCTGTAGTCCTTTTTCTCCATAGACGTTGCCTGCTGGAGGCAGGATACATGTTCCCAATGTTGGGGGAGTCCAGAACCAGGGGCCACACAGTTTAAGAATAAGGAGTAAGCCATTTAGAACGGAAACAAGGAAACACTTTTTCTCACAGAGAGTTGTGAATCTGTGGAATTCTCTGCCTCAGAGGGCGGTGGAGGCCGGTTCTCTGGATGCTTTCAAGAGAGAGCTAGATAGGGCTCTTAAAAATAGCGGAGTCAGGGGATATGGGGAGAAGGCAGGAACGGGGTACTGATAGGGGATGATCAGCTATGATCATATTGGTGGTACACAAAATTGCTGGGGAAACTCAGCGGGTGCAGCAGCATCTATGGAGCGAAGGAAATAGGCGACGTTTCGGGCCGAAACCCTTCTTCAGACGGGTGCTGGCTCGAAGGGCCGAATGGCCTACTCCTGCACCTATTGTCTATTGTTTAATGTTTTATGTGTCATTCTTAATTCTGGGCAGTGGGCAGATGCTATAGACCTGCACGGGAAGGTAGACGTTCCACACCCCAACTCAGTATCCTGTACCTGCCTTCTCTCCATACCCCCTGATCCCTTTAGCCACAAGGGCCACATCTAACTCCCTCTTATATATAGCCAATGAACTGGCCTCAACTACCTTCTGTGGCAGAGAATTCCACAGATTCACCACTCTCTGTGTGAAAAATGATTTTCTCATCTCGGCCCTAAAAGATTTCCCCCTGATCCTTAAACTGTGACCCCTTGTTCTGGACTTCCCCAACATCGGGAACAATCTTCCTGCATCTAGCCTGTCCAACCCCTTAAGAATTTTGTAAGTTTCTATAAGATCCCCCCTCAATCTTCTAAATTCTAGGAAATTCTAATTTCCTCCTTATATACGTCTCCAGAGGTAACAGTGAGAGCTGGAAACAGCTCCAGGACATCCGCTAATAGCCACAAACACCTGGACTAGACAAGAATAATGATGTCCCAAACTGTCTGATTTTTATGTGTAGCAAGGAACTGCAGATGCTGTTTAACACTGAAGATAGACACAAAATAAGGGCATAGGGCAGGTGCTATAGACCTGCACGGGAAGGTAGACGCTCCCACTCCCACCAGTCTCGGGCAGATGGGGCTCGTCAGCCTGGGAAGGCAGTCCATCTAGTAGAGGGAAAACTCTGATTTAAAACCTCCACTGCCTTGTGGCCATATCCAGTCATGGAAAAGGCTCGGAGTAAACCTCAAGAAAATCCGGAGTCGGAGCCCCTAAGGCAGTTTGTCGTTGTCTACAACCTCGCTCTGGCAGCTCCTGCGACGGCGCTGGTGACAAACTGTAACGGCCCTGCTGTTCCTTTGGATCGATCAGCGACGTGGAGAGGGGGGACGTGCTGCATGGGCAACAGCCTGTCCTCCACATGACATCGATCGCCCAGGCTTGCATCCACCCGACCACACATCACCTGCAAACTAGGATGCAAGGGGATCTACTACTAATTGTTACTGTGTGTCGTGTTGTTACTTCCGAGCAGAGCACCAAGGCAAATTCCTTGTATGTGAACAAACTTGGACAATAAACGTATCCATTCATTCGTTCATTTACTTGGGGACAATCGCCGAAAAATAAGTTCTTAAGTTCTAGGTGCTGAATTAGCCCGTTTGGCCCATTTGTTTATAAGATCATAAGACAGGGGAGCAAAATTGGCCATTCGGCCCATTGAGTCTATCAATCATGGCTGATCTATCTCTCTCTCCTAAACCCATTCTCCTGCCTTCACCCCATAGCCTCTGACACCCGTACTAATCAAGAATTTATCTATCTCTGCCTTAAAAATACCCATTGATTTCTGAAGGCCTCCAGAGCCTCTGCGTAGCCGACTGGTGGTCACCATCCCAACTACTGACTCACTTGACATTTCAAAAGCCCGAGTGAATGCTAAGTTGAGTGACAATAGAAGACAAATCTGGCAATAAAAGAAGAATATTAGGAAATAAAACCCACTGCTTGGAGAGTATTGTTACCAGTGGCAATAGCACATTCAATGATTGTGATGTTGATGTCAGGTAAATGACACAAAGAGTCGCAGGAACCATGTCAAGGAAGATCAACAAAGCAGACAGACAGAAAACGCTGGAGTGACTCAGCGGGACAGGCATCATCTCTGGAGAGAAGGTGACGTTTCTGGTCGAGACCCTTCTTCAGCCTGAAGATGTCTTCTTCAGACATTTGCTCAGCCTGAAGAAGGGTCTCGACCCGAAGCGTCGCCCGTTCCTTCACTCCAGAGATGCTGCCTGACCCGCTGAGTCACTCCAGCGTTTTGTGTCTGTCTCCTGTGTATACCAGCATCGGCAGCTCCTTCCCCCACAAGATAAACAAAGTGTCATTGATTGAAATATATTACAGAATATCACAGAACAGTGCATTGTGTGAAAATAATGGCACAAAGGCGGAAATGTCAATTGTAACTCCAAAGACGTACAGGTTTGTAGGTTAATTGGCTAGGCAAAATGTAAAAATTGTCCCTAGTGGGTGTAGAATAGTGTTAATGTGCGGGGGTCGCTGGTCGGCGTGGACCCGGTGGGCCGAAGGGCCTGTTTCCGCCCCATATCTCCAAAATAAACTAAACTAACTGAGGTTTCTGCAGCAATATAATCTATTTTTGAGAAGACAGCTGACTTATTTTAGCAGTCCTGCTAAGGGCAGAAACTCTGGGATAACATTTCTCAAAAGCAATAGCTGACATTCTTCAAAACAGCATTTCCTGTTTCTAGTTTCTGACTCAAAGTCCAATGTCACGGCAGATGACCTTTCAAGAATACAAACTTGGGCTGTCCAGTGTGTTATCCACTGCCATTGAAACACTGTATTAGAGAGGCATAGACAATAGACTATAAGCGCAGGAGTAGGCCATTCGGCCCATCGAGCCAGCACTGCCATTCAATGTGATCATGGCTGATCATCCACAATCAGTACCCCGTTCCTGCCTTCTCCCCATATCCCCTGACTCCGCTATCTTTAAGAGCCCTATCTAGCTCTCTCTTGAAAGCATCCAGAGAACCTGCCTCCACCGCCCTCTGAGGCAGAGAATTCCACAGACTCACCACTCTCTGTGAGAAAAAGTTTTCCTCGCGTCCATTCTAAATGGCTTACCCCTTATTCTTAAACTGTGGCCCCTGGTTCTGGACTCCCCCAACATCGGGAACATGTTTCCTGCCTCTAGCGTGTCCAAGCCCTTAACAATCTTATATGTTTCAATGAGAATTCCTCTCATCCTTCTAAACTCCAGAGTGTACAAGCCCAGCCGCTCCATTCTCTCAGCAATGGTCCTCCAGGTTGAGGGTTGAGCACAGGGCTAACACCCCAGTCTCGTAAAACAAATATTTAAGAAGGAACTGCAGATGCTGGAAAAATTGAAGGTTGACAAAAATGCTGGAGAAACTCAGTGGGTGAGGCAGCATCTATGGAGCGAAGGAATAGGCGACGTTTCGGGTCAAGACCCTTCTTCAGACTGAGGTATGGTCGATTTCCCCCTTCCCAGCTTGGCAATACAGGGATAAGAGACACTTGGACAGGTACATGGATAGGAAAGGTTTGGAAGGACATGGGCCAAATGTGGGCAAATAGCACTAGGTTAGATGGGGCATCTTGGGTTGGTATGGACGAGATGGGCCGAAGGGCCTGTTTCCGTGGTGTATGACTGCCACATTGATTTAACTACCAAAACCTACCTTGAATTGAACTAGACTTCTACCTTGTACGTTCCGAAGAGTCCCCCAGGAATTATACTAGAAGTTGGACAATTTTATACCGGACAATTTTCACATTTATACCAAGCCAATTAACCTACAAACCTGCACGTCTTTGGAGTGTGGGAGGAAACCGAAGATCTCGGAGAAAACCCACGCAGGTCACGGGGAGAACGCACGAACTCCGTACAGACAGCGCCCGTAGTCGGGATCGAACCCGGGTCTCCGGCGCTGCATTTTGCTGTAAGGCAGCGACTCTACCGCTGCGCCTCCCTGGCGTGCAGTTCAGTCACGGTGTTCTGAATCCACTGTTCAGATTCAGTCACAGAAACAAAGAACTGCTGAGGCTGGTTTGCAGTAAAGAAAGACACAAAGTGGTGGAGTAACTCAGCGGGCCAGGCAGCATCTCTGGAGAAGACGGTTAGGTGACGTTTTGTATCGGGGCCCTTCTTCGGACTGATTCAGACTCATTGATTCGCAGCTGAGGAAGCACAATCTGCCCCGGGCAATGATGGTCCAATTCTACACGGCCATCGTAGAGTCTGTCCTCACCTTCTCCATCATGGTCTGGTTTGGCTCAGCCACCAAGCACGACACCCGGAGGCTGCAGCGAATCGTCCGATCAGCTGAGAAGGTTATTGGCTGCAACCTTCCCTCCATTGATGAACTGTACACTGCAAGGGCCAGGAAGCGAGCGGGCAAGATCATCTCTGACCCCTCTCACCCTGGCCACAAACTCTTTGAATCATTTCCCTCTGGAAGGCGACTCCGGACTGTCAAAGCTGCCACAGCCAGACATAAAAACAGTTTTTATCCACGAGTAGTTACTCTACTCAACAGCCAAAAATCTGTAGCCTCCCTTTGATCTGGTATTTTGTTGGTCCACATGCCTGATCAATGGTGTTTTATCATGAATGTTTTATTATTATTAATGTTCAGTGTTTTCTGAGTCATTCGTAACTGTCACTGTATGTCATGTTGTTACTTGTGGGCGGAGCACCAAGGCAAATTCCTTGTATGTGACGGCCTGGAGAGACTGCTGACCGGAGGGAATAGACCCCACCGAGGCTGGCATGGGCTAGCTCCTCATGCCAGCAGGATTCATCGCTAATCAGCGTTTTGGTCCGATCCACCCTTATATTGCTACGGAATGAATCGACAATGAATATTACAACTAGCACAGCAATTGACAGAGCAGCAGCCCCGGCAGGACATAAGCTACGAAGCTGCATCTGTGGCTAGGAAAAGGTAACATCAGAGAAGGGTCTCAAGATCCACTAGGGCAGGAAAAAGTGCCTGGGAGAGCTTGGTGTGGGGCCTCGCATTGACCATACCCTTCTAAGAGGGAGGCCAAACCAGTCGAGTGAGGCCCAGTGGCAGGTGAACCACCACAGTCCACAGGGTATCAGCACCCCAGGCCAAGCTCAACCAAGTACTGTCCCACCAACGCACACGAGTCCAGAGCCCAACCAGCCACAGTCAGCGGTAGAGAGGAAGATGGAAGGAAAAAAGCAGAATGGAGCAGTGACTGGCTGTGGCTGAAGAGAAAAGATGCTGTCTGGGCTGCCACGTGACTGACCATCTAGAGGCTAAACCATAAGACACACACGCCCAGGGCTGATCACCCTGCGGTGGGCCTGCCTCGACCGAGGGTGTCTTGTGATAAAAGGCCGAAACACCCAGTGACGTTGAGGTACACAACTGAAGATATGTCCGATTGGGAGCAAAATCACCTAGTGGTCACCCCCAAGAATGTCAATTGTAGTGGAAAACCTTAGGGATTGTAACATCCAGTCCTACTAATCAACTTACTTGTCGGACCATTAACCAAGTCAAATATTTGCAATAATTTTATCCTTTGAAAAAGCTGGCATGAGTAATCGCCTGAAGGTGGGCACTGGCCTGAACCATTGCCCTGTCCCTTCCCTGCACAGATGCTGCCTGACCTGCTGGTTACTCCGGCACTCTGTGTGCTTGGCTTTTGAAGTCGAATCACTCCCTCCACGATGAATGTGCTGAAGCACGCCAGGCTTCCTACCTTGCAGTTAATGGAAGCGATGTGGTTATTGATCAGGTTCGCGGTAGATTTATAGCTCGATTAAAAAATAAAGTCATTTAAGCCGTAGATATTTGAAATGTATTTGCTTTTAATTGGAGCTGAATCTTAAATCCTACAGTTTCAACTCACAGAGGAGATAGTTTGGACATGGGCCAATGTGGCCTTTGGAGAAATCAACAGCAGAACAATACAATTGAAAGCAATGCATTGTTATTACTGGGTCTGCTCCAAGTTTAGCGGTACTAGCTTTTCCCTGGATACCATGTTGAAGACTTATATATAGATACCTACCACTGTTGTTCAAGTCAGTTGACATTAAGCTTCTGAATGCACGATCCGTGCAGATTCCACCTGAATGTTTAACCTTTTGTGAACTGAATAATGAGAAACAAGGCTTAAACTGAAGTTGTAGACAATACAGACAATAGGTGCAGGAGTAGGCCATTCGGCACCGCCATTCAATGTGATCATGGCTGATCATCCACAATCAGTACCCCGTTCCACTCTTAAAAATAGTGGAGTCAGGGGATATGGGGAGAAGGCAGGAACGGGGTACTGATTGTGGATGATCAGCCATGATCACATTGAATGGCGGTGCTGGCTCGAAGGGCCGAATGGCCTACTCCTGCACCTATTGTCTATATTGTCTATCTAGCTCTCTCTTGAAAGTATCCAGAGAACCGGCCTCCACCGCCCTCTGAGGCTGAGAATTCCACAGACTCACCACTCTCTGTGTGAAAAAGTGTTTCCTCATCTCCGTTCTAAATGGCCTACCCCTTATTCTTAAACTGTGGCCCCTGGTTCTGGACTCCCCCAACATCGGGAACATGTTTCCTGCCTCTAACGTGTCCAAACCCTTAATAATCTTATATGTTTCAATCAGATGCCCGCTCATCCTTCTAAATTTCATACAAGGCCAGCCGCTCCATTCTCTCAGCACATGACAGTCAAGGACCACATCTCTCTGTTATTTGTGGACTGCCTCACCGCGCCAGAGACCCGGGTACGATCCTGACCTCGGGCGCTGTCTGTGTGGAGTTTGCACGTTCTCTCTGTGATCATATGGGTTTCCTCCGGGTGCTCTGGTTTCCTCCCACATCCCAAAGACGTGCGGGTTTGTAGGTTTATTGGCCCGCTGTGAAATTACCCTCCAGCGTCTTGGGAGTGGATGAGAAAGTGGGATAACACAGAACGGGTGATCGATGGGCCGAAGGGCCTGTTTCCATGCCGCATCTCTGAACTAAACTATAATTTGAAGGGAGTAGATGTTACCGTCTTTTAGTTTGGATTTTCTGAGGCTTATTATCTAACTGACAAGAGTTGTCAATCAATTTATCAAACGCTCTGAAAGGCCACCCAGCGATTGCCGGAGCTGGCTAACATCATTAGATGTAATAACTGCATACCTGTGGAACAAAAATGTTTTTATTTCTTTCTAAAAGCTGTCTTGTGTTAAGGGCCTGTCCCACTTGTGTGGTTTTTTTCGGTGATTTGCTGGCACACGTTATAGTCGCAGCAGGTCGCCGAAAATGTTCAACATGTTGAAAATCCAGCGGCGACCAGAACAAGGTACGACTCACGACCGTACAGGCCTCACCCCGCGACATGTCGCCTGTATGGTGGTGAGCAGTCGCCCAAGGAGTCTTGCCTTTTTCTGGTCCCCGCTGGATTTTCAACATGTTGAACATTTTCGGCCACCTGCAGCGACTATGAAGACTATGAAATCGCTTCCCCCTCCTTCCTTTCTTTTACTCCATCAAAGGATCGTTGACTGTAATTTAGTTTAGAGGCAAAAGAAACTGCACATGCTGGAATCTGGAGCAAACACAGTTTACAAGGCGGACTGGAGTTTAGAAGGATGAGGGGAACCCTCATTGAAACTTACTGGATAGTCAAAAGGCCTGGATAGCGTGGATGTGGAGAGGATGTTTCCACTAGTGGGAGAGTCTAGGACCAGAGGAACCAGCCTCGGAATAAAAGGATGTGCCTTTAGGAGACACGGTGTGCAGTTTTGGTCTCCGAATTTGAGGAATCGACATTCTTGCTATTGAGGGAGTGCAGCGTAGGTTCACGAGGTTAATTCCCGGGATGGCGGGACTGTCATATATTGATAGAATGGAGCGGCTGGGCTTGTACACTCTGGAATTTAGAAGGATGAGAGGGTATCTTATTGAAACATATAAGATTAGTAAGGGTTTGGACACGCTAGCGGCAGGAAACATGTTCCCGATGTTGGGGGAGTCCAGAACCAGGGGCCTAAAGTTGTAGGACAACTCATTCTATTTGATCTTATTTGATTGTGCACGCCGGGTTGATTGCATTAGTCGAAACAGGGTGGTTGCAATCTCCCACCCCTCCGAGGGTCTCCAATGAGGTGGATGGTAGCTCAGGACCACTCTCTAGTTGGTGATCGTTTAAGGTACCAGAGCCTAAAGGACCTGTCCCACAGTCCGAGGTAATTTAAAAGTTCTCCCGAGTTTCCCCTGATTCGAACTCGGAGAATTACGGTAATAGCCGCTCGTAGGTACTCGGGGCTCTCGTGGACATTTTTCAACAAGTAGAAAAAAACGTCACGAGCTTACCGCGTTTCCCGAGTACCTGCCGTTAGCGTTACGAGCCGCTAAGAGACGTCCCCGAGCTCCGACGTACCCGCTATGTATTCTCCACGAGTTTGATTTTTTTTTTTTTAACTCGGGAGAGCTCTTGGGTAAACTCGTACAGTGGGACACCCCCTTTAGTGGAAAAGATGAACTGATTGCAAGCGTGGCAGTGTAACCGATTGTCTGATTCAATGGACTCTCAACCTCGACACTTGATCCAGGATCAGAGGGTGAGTCGTGTAATTGTAGCGGCCTCTGTGCATTCACTCAACTTCAAACCCATTGACTTTAATACAAGTACATCTCCAAAGAAGATTACAATGGGCAAGCACAATTATATTCCATGTTTACTTCCAACAATCAAAGGAAAAATGTGCTTTTAATTTATATATACAATGTTTTAAATGCATATACTTTGTGTAAACCCGAACCGTAATGTTAATGCTATCCATTATTTATTAGACCTCTGGCTGGTTGGTGAATTAATAGGCATGCTGTGAATGAGAATCATTGTAACAGGGGATAGAGGATGAGGGGTTGTGGAAGGTCTGGTCATTTACAATGTTGTGGATGTCGCAGGCACCAAACGTGGTGAATAGACAGTTGCTTTAAAAGGGCCTGTCCTACTTACGTGACCTTTACAGGCGGCTGCCGGCACCCTTGATGGATAGGTCGCCGAAATTTTCGACATGTTGAAAATTCAGCGGCGACCAGAAAAACGCTACGACTCTTTGGAGACCTCTCAAGACCATAGGAGACCTCTCAGGACCATAGGGGACCTCTCAGGACCATAGGGGACCTCTCAGGACCATACAGGCTTGTGAGCAATACCAGAGACCTCTCCTATGGTCGTGAGAGGTCTCCAAAGAGTCGTAGCGTCTTTCTGGTCGCCGTTGAATTTTCAACATGTTGAAAATTTCGGCAACAATAGACAATAGGTGCAGTAATGGGCCATTAGGTCCTTCAAGCCAGCACCGCCATTCACTGTGATCATGGCTGATCAACCCCAATCAGTACCCTGTTCCTGCCTTCTCCCCATAATCCCCTGACTCCGCTATTTTTTAAGAGCCCTATCTAGCTCTCTCTTGAAAGTTTCCAGAGAACCTGCCTCCACCGCCATCTGAGGCAGAGAATTCCACAGACTCACAACTCGACCCGAAACGTCGCCCATTCCTTCTCTCCAGAGACGCTGCCTGTCCCGCTGAGTTGCTCCAGCATCTTGTGTCTATATTTACAGATCTGACGTGCCGTTGCAAGTAAGAATTTCATTGTTCCGTTTTGGGACATATGACAGTAAAAAATTCTTGACATAGACAATAGACAATAGTTGCAGGAGTCGGCCATTCGGCCCTTCGAGCCAGCACCGCCATTCAATGTGATCATGGCTGATCATCCCCAATCAGTACCCCGTTCCTGCCTTCTCCCCATATCCCCTGACTCCGCTATCTTCAAGAGCCCCATCTAGCTCTCTCTTGACCCATCGCGCCCCACTCGGCATGTTTACTGATGTCACTCCGTTCCTTGCCAAACTTAAATCTGCTTCGACGGACTAATGGTTACCGACGAAATAACTCAAGGAAGTTGATTATAGCCCCAGGTTAATTCAGCTCAATCAACATGCGAAGAGCATCGTGTTTAATTACCACCTGTTGGGGAAAATCGTACTAATTATCACGCACCTTAACTGTTCCTTATTATTGGGTCAACTTAAATTACACTCCTTAATTTACAAAATGTGAAACTGTGGCCATTTTCCTGGATGGATTCCATTTCCAGATCATACATTATGCCTAATTAAAAAATTCATATATCTGTTATGAGACTCAACGGGATCGTAAAAACGTTAATGAAGTTGCAGAAACACTCCAGTAGCAACTGCAGAATTAAACCACAAAGTGCAATAAAGAGGGGGTTTTTTTCCTCGTCCTCCAGTAATTTCAACTTTCTGCCGTTTCCCATTGAATCTGGCACCAGTTTGAGATTCTATTCGCTGGGTAACTCCGTATCCATTCAAAGTCCTGACTGTGATCGCGCATCTTGTGTTGTGCAGCACATCGACACGCCATCTTGTACATGGTACACGCGTGGTAGTCCTTTGAAATATCTGTCCATTCATCGCTGAAGATAGACACAAAATGCTGGAGTAACTCAGCGGGGCAGGCAGCATCTCTGGATAGAAGGAATGGGTGACGTTACGGATCGAGAATCTTCTTCAGACTGAGACCGAAGTCGTGAGTCGTCTCCTCAGTCGCCCAAAGAGTCGTAGCGTCTTTCTGGTCGCCGCTGGATTTTGAAAGGTTCGACCGTGGACTTGTCGTAGTTTGTCTTCTCCTGACGTAGGCGCTGTCGTAGGTTGTCGCCAGGTGCTGACTTCGGTGAATTCCATTGCCGTAGTCACCGGAAGTCGCCTAAAAAAAAATCGCCTAAGTGGGACAGACCCATTAGTCCGGTCGCCGGTTTTTGGCCGACCCTGCTACGACTATGATGGCGGGACGACAGATGGCACAATGGGCTAAGTGTTTGGCTGGCGACCGGAAGGTAGCCGGTTCGAATCCCGCTTGGAGTGCATACTGTCGTTGTGTCCTTGGGCAAGACACTTCACCCACCTTTGCCTGTGTGTGAATGTGTGTGTGAGTGATTGGTGGTGGTCGGAGGGGCCGTAGGCGCAGATTGGCAGCCACGCTTCCGTCAGTCTGCCCCAGGGCAGCTGTGGCTACAGAAGTAGCTTACCACCACCGAGTGTGACTGAGGAGTGAATGAATAATGCGATGTAAAGCGCCTTGAGTATTAGAAAGGCGCTATATAAATCCCATCCATTATTATTATTATTATGACAGTCGCCGGCAGTCGCCTAAAACATTGCCTAAGTGGGACAGGCCCTTGAAGAAGTGTCAGATAAGAAGTGCGTGGAATTCCTTCCCACACACCGGTTGATTCATCACTCTTCCCCACAGTCTAACCTTTCTATATCAATATCCGCTACTTTACCTTGCTTTCGACTCTACTTTAGAGTTGCAGCATGGAACCAGGCCCTTCGGCCCATCGACCTTTGATCGCCGCATGCACTACCACTACCCGACACGCTGGGGACAATTTACAATTTTACCGAAGCCAATTAACCTACAAACCTGCACGTCTTTGGATAGCGGGAGGAAAACCCGAGCACCCGGAGAAAAGTCACGCGGTCACAGGGAGAACGTGCAAACTCCGTACAGGCAACACCCGCAGCTGGGATCGAACCCGGGTCTCTGGCGCTGGAAGGCGGCAACTCTACCGCTGCGCCAACGTGCTGCCCTGATAATTCTTTGAAATATCTGTCCAATTCATCTCTCTTCTGCATTGTCTAACAAACCCCGATGTCAATATCCGCTGCTCATCTAGAATCTTTATATGTTGTATAAAAATATATAATGAAGATGAGGGGGAATTTGAATAATTCATTGCCACAGTCGGCTGTGGAGACCCAGTCAGTCAGCATGTTTACTGTGGACATTGATTAGTAACAGCATCAAAGGTTATGGAAAGGAGGTGGGAGAATGGGGTTGAGAGGGAAAAATAAATCAGCCATGATTAAATGGGGGAACAGACTCAATGGGCCGAATGGCCTGATTCTACTACTGTGCCTTATGATCTGAACATAAGTATGATGGTACCCAGGTAGGAGAGTGTAAGATAAGTAGGTGACACTGAGGCAGTGCGCAAGAGTCCATTGTCAATTGGCATCTTTCTCAATGTGATTTATGTAAAAAGACGAGAGAAATAAAGAGGAGAGTAAGGAATAGAAATTAATTGATAGAATTAGATTCAATCGATTTGACTGTAAGGGACTCGATCCAAAACGTCAGTCTGAGGAAGGGTCTCGACCCGAAACATCACCTATTTCCTTCGCTCCATAGATGCTGCCTGCCTCACCCGCTGAGTTTCTCCAGCATTTTTGTCTACTTTCTATGTGAAATGATGCCATTTCCTCACAGATTCAGAAAAACCTTTGACAGGATTCCACATTAAAGACTTCCAATTACATCAACCGCCAAAGGAAATTAGTTTTGGAAGTTGGGACGAGATAAGCTGGTGGCAGCATTTGAAACAGATGGTACTCTTCAGATGGGGAGAGGAGACTGGAGTTCCACAGGGTCAAAACTTGGGCTGCTGTTGTTTCTAATTTACTTGGATGACCTAGATACAAGAAACTATCTCTGGCCTCGCCAAATTACTAAATTAAGAAGAGTAACCAAGGGGGGTGAAAACTCAACGGTGGAATTAGATTGGATGTGAAGTTGGGCAGACGCACAGCTAGTGGAGTTTTAACATTGATCAATGCAGAAACAGACGAGGTGGTTTGCCAAAATGTGGGTCGTATGTACGCAGTGAAAGGAAGCAAATTAGTTCAGGGGCACAGAGTGAACCCGGGAGCTAACGAGACACTTCACTCTCAATGTCCACTTTAATGTGACAAAGCAATTAAAAAAACGATACTGGAATACAAGGAAAAATATTCAGAAAAGTTGAAAAGATGAATCTTCAGGAGTTTAGACAATAGACAGTTGACAATAGGTGCAGGAGTAGGCCATTAGGCCCTTCGAGCCAGCACCGCCATTCAATGTGATCATGGCTGATCATCCACAATCAGTACCCCGTTCCTGCCTCCTCCCCATATCCCCTGACTCCGCTATCTTTAAGAGCCCTATCTAGCTCTCTCTTGAAAGCATCCAGAGAACCTGCCTCCACCTCCCTCTGAGGCAGAGAATTCCGCAGACTCACCACTCTCTGTGAGAAAAAGTATTTCCTTGTCTCCGTTCTAAATGGCTTACCCCTTATTCTTAAACCCCAGGTTCTGGACTCCTCCAACATCGGGAACATGTTTCCTGCCTATAGCGTGTCCAAACCCTTAACAATCTTATATGTTTCAATAAGATCCCATCTCATCCTTCTAAACTCCAGAGTGTACAAGCCCAGCTGCTCCATTCTCTCAGCATATGACAGTCCCGCCATCCCGGGAATTAACCTTGTAAACCTACGCTGCACTCCCTCAATAGCAAGAATGTCCTTCCTCAAATTAGGGGACCAGTTTGTGCCAGGAAGTGTGTCCCTGATCCGACAGCTATCAGGCCATTAAACACCACAACCCAATACGCCCCAAACAACATAGACTTGGCGGGGTTAGACACAAAATGCTGGAGGAACTCAACGGGACAGGCAGTTTCTCTGGAGAGAAGGAATTTGTGATGTTTCCGAGCGAGACCCTTCTTCAGACTGAGAGTCAGGGGAGTGGGAAGCGAGAGATATAGATGGTGATGTGGAGAGATAAAGAACAATGAATGAAAGATATGCAAAAAAGTAACTATGGTAAATGAAACAGGCCGTTGTTCGCTGTTACATAGAAACATAGACAATAGGTGCAGGAGGAGGCCATTCGGCCCTTCGAGCCAGCACCGCCATTCAATGTGATCATGGCTGATCGTCCCCAATCAATAACCCGTGCCTGCCTTCTCCCCATATCCCTTGACTCCACTGGCCCCTAGAGCTCTATCTAACTCTCTCTTAAATCCATCCAGTGATTTGGCCTCCACTGCCCTCTGTGGCAGGGAATTCCACAAATTGTGGCAGGGAATACCACAAATTCCACAATGTTTGTTGGGTGAAAACGAGAGGCTGGTGCGACTTGAGTGGGGGAGGGATAGAGAGAGAGACCCAAAACGTCACCCATTCCTTCTCTCCAGAGATGCTGACTGTCCCACTGAGTTACTCCAGTATTTTGTGTCTATCTTCAGATTAAACCAGCGTCTGCAGTTCCTTCTCGCACGTATAGACTTGCTGGCATTAGTTTTTGTCTTTAAACTGCTATTATTCACTATACTATTGCACTATATATATATTATTATTACTCGCAGCAGCATAACAGATATGTAAAACTCTGTAAAACCCATAACAAACAACGACATTTTTCTTTTGTTGTTTTAGTTTAGTTTAGTTTCGAGGTACAGAGCGTAAACAGGCCCTTCGGCCCACCGAGTCTGCACCGACCAGCGATTCTCGCACATTAACAATATCCCACACACACTAGAGACAATTTTACATTGAGCTGGAGGGGGCCTAACGTTCTGGCAGGCAGGTTTACTAGTGGTGTACGTGTGGGTTTAAACTAAATAGCTGGGGGGGGGGTTGACAAATTGGGAGTATAAAGATGGAGTTAAAGGGGAAGTGAGTACAGGAAAAGTCACAAACGATTCCCGAATTAATGGGACAGAAAGTTCGAGAAGGGATAAGCGAGTAAGGTCAGGGCCAATAGTGAACCGTGTGAGAGGGGAGGGGAATACTGAAGTTAAAGTGTTGTATGTGAATGCACAAAGAATGATAAATAAAGTGGACGAGCTTGAGGCTCAGTTAGAAATTGGCAAGTATGATGTTGTGGGAATTACAGAGACATGGCTGCAAGAGGGCCAGGGCTGGGAACTGAATATTCAAGGGTATACATCCTATCGAATAGACAGACAGGTGGGTAGAGGGGGTGGGGTAGCTCGGTTGGTGAGGAATGAAATTCAGTCCCTTATAAGGGGTGACATTGAAACAGGAGATGTGGAGTCAGTATGGATAGCACTAAGGAATTGTAAGGGTAAAAAGACCATAATGTGGTTAATCTACAGGCCCCCAAACAGTAGCCTGGACATAGGGGGCAAGTTGAATCAAGAGCTAAAATTGGCTTGTAGCAAAAGTAATGCTGTGGTTGTTATGGGAGATTTCAACATGCAGGTAGACTGGGAAAATCAGGTTGGTACTGGACCCCAAGAAAGGGACTTTGTGGAGTGCCTCCGAGATGGATTCTTAGGGCAGCTTGTACGGGAGCCCACCAGGGAGAAGGCAACTCTGGATTTAGTGTTGTGTAATGAACCGGATTTGATAAGGGAACTAGAGGTAAAGGAGCCATTAGGAGGTAGTGGCCATGGATAGAGAAGTGGTTGGCAGACAGGAAACAAAGAGTCGGGATTAATGGGTCCCTTTCAGAATGGCAGGCAGTGACTACTGGGGTACCGCAAGGCTCGGTGCTAGGACAATATACATCAATGATTTACATGAAAGGATTCAAAGTAGCATTGGCAAAGTTGCAGATGACACAAAGCTGGGTGGCAATGTGAACTGTGAGGAGGATGCAGGATGACTTGGACAGGTTCGTTGAGTGGGCAGATGCATGGCAGATGCAGTTTAATGTGGATAAATGTGAGGTTATCCACTTTGATGGCAAAAACAGGAAGGCAGATTATTATCTGAATGGTGTCAAGTTGGGAAAAGGGGAAGTACAATGAGATCTGGGGGGTCCTTGTTCATCAGTCAATTAATGTAAGCATGCAGGTACAGCAGGCAGTGAAGAAAGCGAATGGCATGTTGGCCTTCATAACACGAGGAGTTGAGTATAGGAGCAAAGAGGTCCTTCTGCAGTTATACAGGGCCCTAGGGCCACATAGACAGCACTGGTAGTCAGGAAAGAAGCTGGTCTCTGGCGCTGTGAGGCAGTATCTCTACCATCTGCACCATTGCACAACCCCTAAAGTCATATCTGTACAGGTATAAAGTGAAAGTGTGTTTTATTTAAAGATTAACGTTGGGTCCCAGCTTCACACGGGAGGGTTGGTCCCCAACACAATATTCCACCTCTCCACCAATTCCAAAATTGCTGGCCAGTGTGGGAAGAGGGGGGGGGGGGGGGGGGGGGGGGGGGGGGGGGTTCTGGAGTGCTAGCATGGGTGTTGTGGGCCAAAAGGACTGGTTTCCAGAGGGCTAGTATGGACATTGTGGGCTGAATGGACCCTTGGGCTGGCAGCTCAAGTCACTCAGGCCTGGCAGCTCAGTAACTCAGGCCTGGCAGGCTGGGAGCTCAGAAACAGCCAGAAATTCTGCTGAAAACAGGTGAGGGTATGAGAGAGAAGGGGGAGAGGGGGAACAATCAATTTTAGACATTTTCATCTTTTTTTTACAGTTGCAAAAGGCACACGGTTACAAAAGGCACAGTTTAAAGGGCACTCACAGGTCAGCATACTCAGTGTTCTGTAGATTTCCAGCTCATACTGAGAGCCGTGTACCCTCTCCCTCCCTCATCTTGCAGAGACTGAGCCACACCCACATTTCTGGGCTTTATAGCTCCTCCCCCTTGCACCGGAAGGGGTGTGGCCTTCATGGCGTGATTGACAGGAGAGAGAATCTCAACATTTTTTAAACATTAATAAGTCTTTGATTTTTCATCGATGGGAAAGATCCTCTGGCCCTGACAGCTGGAGGGGGACTCTGAGTAAGGTGGCCAAAAATCACAGCCGCAAGTGGTCGCGTTTTTTCAGTATTCAGTATTTATTTAATATCATTTTCACTGAGTACTTGCATACACAGAGGAAACGAAAAAACGTTACTCGATCAGTTTCCATTCCGTGTAGTTAGTAAAAAAAAGGATAAATACATAGAGCTTTAAAAACAAATTAAAATCACCATGTCTAAAAACAGAATGTTTTCTAAAATCAATGTACGGTGCAAACAGGAAGAGGTCAAGTTTAGACTTTTAATGATATAGATATGAAAGTAATAATGATGAATGGGAGGGGGGTTGGGGTGAAGGTGGGGAAATAATCCAATATATGAAACAGATTATCGAAGTATCTGTTGTCATTTGTCAACCATTAGCATTCCATCAGCAAAAATAGAAAGGCCATTTTAGTTGTATCTAACAACAATTTGATACGTGTAGCACGGAGGCGCAGCGGTAGAATTGCTGCCTTACAGCGCCAGAGACCCGGGTTCGATTCTGACTAAGGGGCCTGTCCCACTTAGCCGACTCTTTAAGCGACTGCCAGGGACGAGTTTTAATGGAATTCGGCTACGACACCTGGCGACAACCTACGACAGCAGAAATTGTCGCCACTGTCGCGACTGGAGGCGACCACAGAAAGTGGGACAGGCCCATGAAGGTGCTGTCTGTACGGAGTTTGCACGTTCTCCCCGTTACCCCGTGGGTTTTCTCCGGGTGCTCCGGTTTCCTCCCACATTCCAAAGACGTGCAGGTCTGTAGGCTAATTGGCTTGGTGTAAATGTAAGCTGCTGCTAGTGTGTGTCGGGTAGTGTGAGTGTGCGGGGATCGCTGGTCGGCGCGGACACGGTGGGCCGGAGGGCGTTTCTCCGCGCTGTGTCTCTAAACTAAACTAAACGGTGTCGTGGAGAAATACCTGATTCCTGGACAATAATCGACATTAATTAGTGAATAAGTTTAGTGGCCAAGTATATTCACATACAAGGAATCTGCTTTGGTGCTCCGCCCGCAACACGACATACAGTGACAGTTAGGAATGACACAGAAAACATTAAACATTAAGGTGAGGGGTTCTAATGAACCACCGTGGCCTAAAAACCCATCAAGCACCTTGAACCTGGTGAGACGCAGGAGAAGCTCGGCCAGGACTCACCCCACAGAGCCCAGTCCCTCCATGCACTAGAGTCTCCCAACCCCTGCAGAGTGGTTACTAAGATGGCTGATCCGTGGGCAGTTGCTGCTGGGACGCAAGTCGGGGCCTGATCAACCCCGGCTGGGTCGCCTGGGCGAGGGTGTCTGATGTTGTGAGACCCCAAACACCCGATGACCCCGGGTCACGTCACCGAGGATGTGTCCCAGCGCATCTAGAAGACGTATATCTTTCACATAAAACATTATCGATTAAACATGTGAATTAAATAAAATACCAGAGCAAACTTTCAACGTGCAACTTTAGAAATAAGGCACAGTTTGCACAGACAAATAATTTATCAAAAATTCTGTATTGCCACATATTCACAATATAAACGGGGATATTGATCTGAGGTTGTGGTGAAACAATGAAATAAATCCGACGTATGAATTAAACCATAAATGTGATTTTAGATTCTTCAAGCAAAGTGTGGTGGTTTGGAGAACAAAGATATCTTCACGGAGATGGCAGCCAGTTAATCAAAGGCATCGATTAGCACCCGTGCTGGTAATCCATAAATTAGATTGCATAGTGTTTCTTCTTGTTCCAACAACACAATGGAAAATAAAAGCATTGATGGAATACATTTCTCCTTTGGCTTCAACAATAAAAGTTCTTTTACTTCCGTGGAGAAACAAAACAAATGTACGTCTTTGGAGTGTGGGAGGAAACTTCGGCCCACGGGGTCCGCGCCGGCCAGCGATCCCCGCACGCTAACACTATCCCACGCACACTAGGGACAATTTACATTCATACCAAGCCGATTAACTTGAAAACCCGCACGTCTTTGGAGTGTGGGAGGATACCGAAGATCTCGGAGACAACTCAGGCAAGTCACGGGGAGAACGTGCAAACTCCGTACAGACAGCACCCGTGGTCGGGATTGAACCCGGGTCTCAGGCGCTGTGAGGCAGCAAATCTACCGCTGCGCCACCGTTGCAAATGTATCTATCTATTTTTGTAACAGATAGATACAAAGCGCTGGAGTAACTCAGCGGCTCAGGCAGCATAGAAACAGGAGCAGGAGGAGGCCATTCGGCCCTTTGAGCCAGCACCGTCATTCATTGTGATCATGGCTGATCATCCCCAAGAAATAACCTGTGCCTGCCTTCTCCCCATATCCCTTGATTCCACTAGCCCCTAGAGCTCTATCTAACTCTCCAGCATCTGTGGAGAACATGGATAGGTGACGTTTCACAGAGTGCTGGAGTAACTCAGCGGGTCTGGCAGCATCTGTGGAGAACATGGATAGGTGACGTTTCACAGAGTGCTGGAGTAACTCAGCGGGTCTGGCAGCATCTGTGGAGAACATGGATAGGTGACGTTTCACAGAGTGCTGGAGTAACTCAGCGGGTGCAGCAGCATCTATGGAGCTAAGGAAATAGGCAACGTTTCGGGTCGAAACCCTTCCGGGTTTCGGCCCGAAACGTTGCCTATTTCCAGAAGGGTTTCAGCTCGAAATGTTGCCTATTTCCTTCACTCCATAGATGCTGCTGCACCATAACTCAGCGGGTCAGGCAGCATCTGTGGAGAACATGGATAGGTGACGTTTCACAGAGTGCTGGAGTAACTCAGCGGGTCAGGCAGCATCTGTGGAGAACATGGATAGGTGACGTTTCACAGAGTGCTGGAGTAACTCAGCGGGTCAGGCAGCATCTGTGGAGAACATGGATAGGTGACGTTTCTGGTTGGGACCCTGATCCTTCTATGCATTCTGTACTTAATCAGGGATTGTACTTATGTACAGCAATAATCTTACTATCTGAAGAAGGGTCTCGACCTACAACATCATCTATTCCTTTTCTCCACAGATGCTGCCTGACCTGCTGAGTTACTCCAGCATTTTGTGTTTAATAATCTTACTGACCTGTATGCCAAAAAAAACAATTTCCCTGTACGTTGGTACACATGATAATAAAAAACCATTGAACCATTAAAAGAGCAATTTGAAGAAATGTCCCAGCCAAAAATATCACCGATCTATGTTTTCTAGAGATGCTACCTGACCAATTGAGTTACTCCAGCACTCTGTAACTTTTTTTGTGTAAACCTGCATCTGCAGTTCAATCATTTCCATTATTTCTAGGGCGGCACGGTGGCACAGTGGTAGAGCTGCAACCTCATAGCCCCAGGGATCCAGGTTCAATCCTGACCATGGGTGCAATCTGCATGGAGTTTGTACGTTCTCCCCGAGACAGCGTGGATATTCCCCGGATGCTCCAGTTTCCTCTCACACTCCACACATACAGGTTTGTTGGTTTTAGTTTTGTTTAGTTTATCGATACAGCGCGGAAACAGGCCCTTTGGCCCATCGGGTCCGCGCCGACCAGCAATCCCCGCACTGCTCGATATAGACGAGTAGGCCGATAGGTAGGATGCAAGTTCATCATCATCATCATCATCTTTGAAAACATCAACAGGCACGGGTGCCTTCATCCCCTGTCCCACGGTACGAGTTCATTCAAGAGTTCTCTCCCGAGTTTGCCCTAATTCGAACTCGGAGATTTACGGTAATGGCCGCTCGTCGGTACTCGGGGCTCTCGTGGACATTTTCCAACATGTTGAAAAATCTTCACCAGTCTTCCCATGCGAACCTGCCGTTAGCGAGTCTTCCCGAGTACCTGCCGTTAGCGTTACGAGCCGCTAAGAGACGTCCCCGAGCTCCGACGTACCCGCTGCGTTCATTCTCCGTGCTTAACACGAGTTTGATTTTTTTTTAAACTAGGGAGAGCTCTTGAATTACCTCGTACAGTGGGACAGGGGGCCCTTAAAGTTTGCCACACATTTACCGCTCGACCTGTTATTCCCAGAAAAATTCCCAGAAGGCTTATTCCGAGAATTTCCCCAGCCAAGTTCCAACCGGCTCGCCAAGAACGAATTACAGAATCACAATTCCACGCACGGATGCGACGATTTGGACATTTGCAGCTGAACAGACCTTGAGCATCGAAGCTACGATCTTCAATAAAGCAATATTCATGGCGGAAGAGTTACTAAAACTGGCTGAAATCACGTCTTTCTTGAATAATGGATACCTACCAGTGAACTTCAGGTGATAATCAAATCGAGAGTTTCAAATGGGTTATATATAGAATAACGGATCGGCAGGCATGGCCAGAGGGCAGGAATCATATTCAAAAGGCTTCATCAATCTGTCAACTGACCCCCTTGAGTTGAGATTATATATTTGAATCACTCTATTAACCTTCCATTCTCTAGTCTATCTGCTGTTCTGTGAACATCAAAAATTCACCCAGCTACAAGCATGGTTCCTCTATGTCATGTCCGTAAGTGATAGAAACATAGAAACATAGACAATAGGTGCAGGAGTAGGCCATTCGGCCCTTCGAGCCTGCACCGCCATTCGATATGATCATGGCTGATCATCCAACTCAGTATCCTGTACCTGCCTTCTCTCCATACCCCCTGATCCCTTTAGCCACAAGGGCCACATCTAACTCCCTCTTAAATATAGCCAATGAACGGGCCTCAACTACCTTCTGTGGCAGAGAATTCCACAGATTCACCACTCTCTGTGTAAAAAATGATTTTCTCATCTCGGTCCTAAAAGACTTCCCTCTTATCCTTAAACTGTGACCCCTTGTTCTGGACTTCCCCAACATCGGGAACAATCTTCCTGCATCTAGCCTGTCCAACCCCTTAAGAATTTTGTAAGTTTCTATAAGATCCCCCCCTCAATCTTCTAAATTCTAGCGAGTACAAGCCGAATTCTAGCGTGTACAAGCCGATTAGGCCATTCGGCCCATCGTCTACACCGCCATTCAATCACGGCTGATCTATCTTTGCCTCAGAAGGCTGTGGAGGCCAATAGTCAATAGACAATAGACAATAGGTGCAGGAGTAGGCCATTCGGCCCTTCGAGCCAGCACCGCCATTCAATGTGATCATGGCTGATCATCCCCAATCAGTACCCCGTTCCTGCCTTCTCCCCGTATCACCTGACTCCACTATTTTTAAGAGGCCTATCTAGCTCTCTCTTGAAAGCATCCAGAGAACCTGCCTCCACCGCCCTCTGAGGCAGAGAATTCCACAGACGTTTTTTTTTTTTTCTCACAGAGAGTTGTGAGTCTGTGGAGGCCAAGTCAGTGGATATTTTTCAGGCAGAGATAGATAGGTTGTTGATTAGTGCGGGTGTCAGGGGTTACGGGGAGAAGGCAGGAGAATGGGGTTCGGAGGGAGAGATAGATCAGCCGTGATTGGATGGCGGAGTAGACTAGATGGGCCGAATGGCCTAATTACACATAAATACAATCAAGTCAAACTCCAGTACAACAGGTAGAACAAAGGGGAAGATACCGAGTGCAGAATATAGTTCTCAGCATTGTAGCGCATCAGTTCCACAGACAAAGTCCAATGTCCACAATGGGGCAGAGGTGAATCGGACATTACCCTAGCTTATGGAAGGAAGTGACAAAGATAGATTTTTAATCAGTACAGGTGTCAGAGGTGATGGGGAGAAGGCAGGAGAATGGGGTTGAGAGGGAGAGATAGATCAGCCATGATTGAATGGCGGAGTAGACTCGGTGGGCCGAACACCCAAGGAACTGCAGATGCTGAAATCTGAAGTGGAACGCAAAGTGCTGGAGTAACTCAGTGAGTCAGGCAACACCTGTGGAGAGGCATGGGTAGGCAACTTTTTGGTAGGGGGGGGACCCTCCTTCAGACTGGGCGACATTTTGCATTAGGACCCTTCTTCAGATTCGAAGATAGACACAATTTGAGAGGGAATGCCGGGGTTACTTGAAGTTAGAGAAGTCAATGTTCATACCGCTGGGCTGTAGGCTGCCCAAGCGAAATATGAGATGCTGTTCCTCCAATTTGCGTTTATCCTCACTCTGACAATGGAGGAGACCCAGGACAGAAAGGTCAGTGTGGGAATGGGAAGGAGAATTAAAGCCCTGTCCCACGGTACGAGTTCATTCCAAGAGCTCTCCCGAGTTTAAAAAAAATCAAACTCGTGGTAAGCACGGAGAATGAACGTAGCGGGTACGTCGGAGCTCGGGGACGTCTCTTAGCGGCTCGTAACGCTAACGGCAGGTACTCGGGAAGACTCGCTAACGGCAGGTAAGCACGGGAAGACTGGTGAAGATTTTTCAACACGTTGGAAAATGTCCACGAGAGCCCCGAGTACCGACGAGTGGCCATTACCGTAAACCTCCGAGTTCGAATCAGGGCAAACTCGGGAGAGAGCTCTTGGAATGAACTCGTACCGTGGGACAGGGGTTTAAAAGTGTTTAGCTGCCGGGACATCAGGTAGGTTTAGGCGGACTGAGTGAAATTACTCCAGCTGTTCGTGTCTATCTTCGGTTTAAACCAGCATCTGCAGTTCCTCCCTACAGCAATGCTTCAGATTCAGGTTTGAAGTCGGGGCCTGACCCGAAACGTCACCTATCCATCTCCTTCAGAGATGCTGCCTGACCCACCGAGTTACCCCAGCTCTTTGTGTTCAGATCTAATCCACCTGCACCTGCACACTTCACCCAGAGGGATCCTGTGTTGTTGCCCTGTGTGGCACACTGTGAATGCCACAATTACAATCAAACATGACATTGCTTTTCATTCATATCTAACAGCAGAATGT